>NW_027635950.1:0-46491 GCF_903797595.1 Erithacus rubecula | reverse complement strand
TCCATCTTGCCACTTACTCCCAGGAATGGATCTCTCTGCTCTTCTCATGGCGAAACCTCCTTCCAGCAGAATCTGGATGATCCTCTCTTCTTTCTCAATACTTTTTATTGCCCTGTTCCTCCACACAATGTTGTTATTGATGTATTGCAGATGTTTTAGAGCTTTACCCTTTTCCAGTGCAGCCTGGATCAGCCCCTGGCAGATGGTGGGGCTGTGTTTCCCACCCCTGGGGCAGTCGGTTCAGGTGTACTGCACGTCCCTCCAGGTGAAAGCAAACTGAGGCCTGCACTCTGCTTCCAAAGGAATGGAGAAAAAATGCATTGACAATGTCAATGGTGCCACTTTGCTGCCTTGGGCTCCAGCTCCTCCTGGAGATCCAGCGTGTCCGGCCCGGCAGCGCTCAGCACTGGAGAATCAACAACTGGGAGAGAGAGGGGGTCTACTCACTGCTGATCAGAATCCAAATTTACTCTCAGCTACATGTGCTTATATACCATTTTTAGGAAAGCTGGTAATTTTTTACTACATTGGTTGAGTTAAACATCACATAGAGAAGCTTACACATTTGCATACATTTCTATCTGATTCATTCTTCTTTCCTGTCACCAGTCTTGATCCAATCTTCATGGAGTCTTCAAAGCTCTGTTTGCTCTTGCCAAGACATCTTGTTTATCAAGCTGCTTATGCTAATTAAATCCACAGTGCTCTGTCTTAGCTCCCACAGTGGAGTCACTTCATTCAAGGCACAACAGCCTACAGTCAATTTCTATTGTCTGTCAGACTTGCCCACAGGAAAACTGGGGCTGTTGAAGGGTGAGTGGGTTTTACTGAGCACCCTCTGACTTTCTAGCCAAAATTTTATGGGTGGGGATAATGGTATTTTGATTCATCTGATACTGCTGGCTGTGTGCTGTTGAGGTGTGTCACGATCTGCCCAACCCGAGCGGGAGTTCGTGACTGGTTCTTTTATGGATCTCAGAGCGCAAAAGACACAGCAGGGGACAAAACCAGTTTACATTTGCAGAAATGCACTTTATTTAGTGCCAACGAAAATGCAATAGTGGGACAGAGATAGAGAGAGAGAGAGAGAAAGGGGGTTGGGATTATAGCTACCAAAATGGGCAGACGAATCCTCGTGGAGCCAGCCAATAGATGTCTGTTGCTGTCTGGGGAGATCTCAGGGGTCTCCTCTGAGAAAGTCACTTTTATAGTCCTTTCCCAAAGTGAGTGGCTTCTGGCCAAAAGGTGGAAAGATTTATGGACTATTGTATGTGGAGCTCGTTACACTGAGGAACAGGTGGAAACAAGATGCTTCAAGGCACACCAAACCATCTTTGTTATTATGAACACACGCAGGTAGCCCATACCAGACCAGTCCATTGTTCTTCCATCTGTGGGAGCATTGTTGAGTCAGCGCCCCGTGACTAGTTTTCATGAGAAACCAGTCCTGGTAGGCATCACCTGTGGAACAGTCACTTGGCGTTCCTCCCATCCCTGGGCAGCACAGGCCTCAGGCGAGGGTTGTTGGGCAGAAACAGACGAGAGGCTCACATGGACTCTCACACAGGGCTCAGCCCAAATGGCTCTGGCAAGGACAACATCTCTCCTGGAGGCACTGGCCCAAGGACCCACAGCCTGCTGCCTTGCAAATCTCCGGGGGAGATCTTGGTTCTCCAAGACATTTTGGGGTGGATTGAGGGAAAACTCACAGAAGCCTCAGCAAGCTGAGACAATTCTGGGTGCAGGAGGAGCAAAATGCTGGAGTTGGTGAGCCACATGCCACTCTTGGGGAGCATGACTAAAGGACTGGGTAGCAAAAACAAGGGGGGATTGGCAGCAAATCGCAAGGTTTGACCCATAAGAGGGCCAGTGGAAGGAATGCCTGAAGAGGCAAAGTAGATGAAAGGCAGCATTTATGTTTCTTGGCTCTTTTCCATGTGGTTGGGTAGCTGAAGCCTGTGTCCCTTTGATCTTGCAGGAGGCTCTGCAGATGTTGCTCTCAGGGGGACCTCCAACACCTCAAGGCCACCCCTTGGCTGATTACCATTACGCAGGTAACCAAAGCAGAGCTTGTTCCTTCACTCACAGATGCTGCCGTCCCCTTAGCTGCCATGTCAGGCGTTTAAGCTTCAACAGCAACACCTGTACAAGGTCTCATCTTCTCTGGGGGCGGGGAAAGCAGCAGCATCTAGTCCTTCAGCCTGACTTCTTTCCCGTGCTTTTTGCCCTGGGCAATGCCTGCTCTTGCCTTCCTTACTTTCTGAGGGAGCAGACATGTGCACAGGTGAATGATGGATAGCGCCAATTGCCTCTTGGTGGCCAGTGGGATCTACCTCAAGTGGCAAGAAGCATCAATTTACCTGCTGCTTTTATTTGCCAGGCTCTGACAGATGGACACCTGAGGAGAAGGAGTCCTTCCAAAAGGCTTTTCACACCTATGGCAAGGATTTTCATCTCATCCAGAAGCAGGTAAAGCCATAGGACGTTCTTTACACTGGCAGATCATAAGAGGGAAATGTTGCTTATTTCTGGTTCCAAATACTGCAATTCAGTCTCACTCTTCTCCTAGATGAAAAATATTGGAATAATAAAGATATGGGGCATCCCTTTTCCTGCGGATGAAAATCCTGTGTGAAAGCCGTGATTGTGCCTCTCCAGCCCTTTCCTCCAAGCTCTTTTGGAAGACACAGTTTTATTCTGTCACATTTGTCGCATGCTTGTGCTGCTGCTTCCTCAACATATTGTGCTGGGAGGACTGGAAGGGAAAGAAACATGGTGCTGGGTGGATTTGCTGTTGATCTGTGCATCACATGTGTTATGCATTACACAGCATAAGACATGGCTTTCCATGTGGCAGAATGCCTCTTTTACTCCCTATTTATTTCATTCTATGCCCTACTCCACTTACTCCATGCTTTTACTTCCTCGTTTACCCCATCCTCTACTTCTTCTCCCACCCACACTACAGGATGGCCATTTCACATTCCTTCTTTTTCTTTCCATAACAGATTCCAAGTAAGACTGTGGCACAGTGTGTGGAGTACTACTCCTCCTGGAAAAAAGAACATAGACTTGCCCACACTCTTGCTCAGGTGAGTGGGAAGAAAGTCAAGACAAGCCAGCAGTGTCAAGAAACTGAGAGAAGGGGACAAAACCTGCTGGTAAGCCATGCAAGACGCAGCTCTGCCAGGTCCCGTGCCCTGGGAAAGGCAGAGCAGATGCTGCCATGATCTTCATTGTGCTGCTGCTCTGAAATAGGGAATTCTGGAGCACCCCTTTGACCCAACAAAGCAGCACCTTCACCAAAATCGGCTTTGACTCTCTGTAGACTGCTTTCTCAGGGACTGGCACCCTCACTGATGCCAATCAGATCCTTCATTTCCCACCATTTGCTAACATCTCCAATCCTGACTACGTTCATGGAGATGCTGCAGATTTTAAGGGATCTTTTGCAGCATTCCAGCAGACTCCCCAAAAATGACCTGCCGGTTCTGTGCCTCCGCTCCAACTATTCTTACAGGAAAACTCGATTTTGCTTCACAGAGAGAGAGATCATTTAGGGGAATAAAAACTGGGTAACCATGGGTCTTCACTAATTGGACCGAATTGAAAATCCATTCCATAGGTATTTGTGGAGGAAACATAAGGATAGAGAGATGTTAGGAAGAGAAGTATATTAAAAAAATGTAGATCTGAAGACACCCATGTATTTAACACAGGCCTGTGGGCAGTAGAAAGGAAGTGATTTTTCCTGCAAGGTGCTGTGTTGACACCCCACCAGCACAGCCCACCTCCAAATCCAGGCATTTTCTCAGCTCTTCAGGGTTTGGAGCAATTTCCTTAGGCCAAAAGATTTTTGCGCTGGATGCTCTGATTTCCAGCTTTGTGGGAGGAAGGAAATATTGATGAGGATTCTTTATTTTCCAGACGGTGGGTGAAGCAAAGAGGAGCCAAAGCCCTCCCAGAAAGGAGCATGGGGAGACAGGCAAGAGAAGGCTCAAGAGGGCCCGCAAGGCGGAGTGTCCCTGCTGCCACCCGGCCCAGCCGCCCCGCTCGGCGGGAGGCCCCTTTCCCTGCGGGCAGTGCCAACGGTGCGCAACTTCTTCCTCTGGCTGCTCACAGCCCGGCCCTGGCACTAAAACACGCTGGCCCTTCCCAAAGGCACCACGGGGCAAGCCCAGGCCACTTGGAGGATGGCCCCTCGCAGCCGTGCTCAACGTGCTTACAGCCCGATTTCAACCCAAACTGCTCACTTAAAGCCCAGCATTCAGACTGAAACCTTGCCGTGCCCCAACAAGGCACAGCTCAAACAAGTAGGAATAGGCACACCAGAGCTTGCTTTGATGCTGCTGCTGGAATTCAAAAGAGGTTGAGGCAAAAAGAGAAAGAAATCGCAAGGAACTGAAACAACAAAGATTCATGGTGCTGAAAAATTCACATAGGTGTCTCAGCCTGGAAAGACAGAGAAATACATAGAGAAATGGAAATCTGGGAGATGGGTTTAATGGTGTGTATTGAATGAACAATGGATGGTTTGTTTCCTATCTTCCAGGGTGTTTGCAACCATGAAGGAAAGGAACGCACACAGGAGAAGACATCTCCCACGGAAGGAAGCAGAGCCTCTGGCTAAGAAGAAAAACCAAATTAGCCCTGCAGCTCTCCAGGCCTAGCAAGAGTTAGCCGTCAAGAGGACTAGATAGAAATAGGATGGTTTCTGAAGATTTTAGGCTGCTTTATTCTTCTCTTTAGTTTACTAGATAGGCATTTCTCAATTGATTAGCTAAGATTTGTTAGTATGATTAGAATTTGATTAGAAGTATTAGACGTATTCATAAATGGAAGAGGTTTGGTGATGTTGGCTATGCTCCTTCTTTCCTCATTTAGTGTGTGTTAAGACAAAAGCTGTCCTGTTCATTAAACCAAAGTTTGTTCAGTTTTGTCTTTTGTCTGTATGAAATCCTCACACCATTTGCCCCGAGAGAAGAATCTGGGCACGTGCCTCCTCCCGCAGGCCCAGCCCCTTGCTCAGCTGGTGGGACTTACAAAGGTGTGTCCCCATTCCTGCCAATGGAATAACGGTGGGGTTTCATCCTTTGATTCCTGAAAATCTCACCTGGGACTGCAAAGGGAGGCTTTGTTTAATTCAGGCAATTGGGTCTAAATGACTTGGCCTTGTCTCACTATGCTTGCAGGGATAAAAGCTGCAGGCTTTAGTCCTTTAACCCAGCAACAAAGCTTTCTTGAGTTTTGGTGCACAGATGGACTTGGCCACATCCAAGGACTTTTCTAACCTCTCTGATTCTGTAGCATTAATAGCCACATGCACTAAAAAGAAAGCAGTAGTTCAGTTCAGTTTCTCCTGAAAGGACCAGCCTCCCACTCTGGGCCTCGAGCAACCTCCTCATCCGAAGCAAAGCGCGTGTGAACATTACCCTCTCACTTCTCACAGCTTTGGCATCTGCACCAAAGAAGCATCAAACTCGCCCCTTTAGCTGGCCCAGGAAATGGCATTCCCTGGCCAGGCTTTGGGAGCTGGGGAGCACAGAAGGAGGGGTGGCAAGGCAGGGGCAATTGCCAGGCTGCTTCTGGGACACTGACACAAGCTTGCCCTTGTCTGATGGAGCCAGGCAGCATTTGGAGCCTACAAAGTATTGGCTTTGCAGTGGGCCTTGCTACAGCTGCCCCCTCCCTTTGCTGCTGTCTGTGTAACAAGCAGCCTGGGAAGGAAGCAAGATTTGCTTTAACCTCAGGCAGGAAAGCAACCCAACTTGCTAGGTTTTGCCCTTTCTGGGACATAAGTAGGAAAACAAATGGGAAGACCTTTGGTGTGAAATAGGAATTCTGTTACTGTTAGTCTCCTAGAGGAATCCAACAGATTTTTGAGATGAACATTTGGCTCCTTCAAGGGAGCGGGAAGAAAGACCTAGGAATTCTGCATCAACTCTTTGCTAAGGAATTGCTGCTGGCCTGTCCCCATCATTTCACCTGGAAAACAACCTGTTTCTCCAAGTTTCAAGGAATGAGTGTTGAGCTGAGACCCCAAAGCTCAGGACCCCAAAGGAGGGAAAACACCAGGCAACATTATTAGGCACCAGACATTTTAGAAAGGGGCAGCACGAATGCCTCCACTTTGAGAGAAAGCTTTGGAGTTGTTTCTCCACAGAAGAACTTGCAATTTCTTGCTCCTCTCAGAGCCAAAAGAGAGCCAGCAGCACGAGTCCTTCTGCTTCTCCAGTGCAGGCAATGTGCTCTGGCTCCTTTGACAGAGCCAGGCTCCTGCACAGCTGCAGCTGGAGGCACCTTAGAGAGAAGCACAGAGGAGGAGACCCAGAGCTGCCCCTGCCCTGCTTTGCCCCATCCAGAGGACAGCACAAATGCCCAATGGGAGGATGATGCTCAGAGCAAACTTGCACCAGAAGCAGTAAAGTAGGCAAAGGTGGCCCATTGCTGTTTGCGTCCCCTGGGTACCCTGGGGTTCTGCATGGAATGTTGGCTGTGCCCGTAGCAACCGGCGTTGTCTCCTCCTCCTGCGGCCGTTGGTGGAACACTGGTGGAGCAGCGGAGCAGCAGCAGCTGCAGCATCTGCTCCTCAGTGCCCCTGACCACACACCTTCTGGCCTCAGCGCCAGCTCTGGCCTCTGCATCCACATCCTCATCTCCTCGTCAGCCGCCAGGCATCCCCGCAGCACTCTGCCACTCCCCAAGGTAAGGAAATCCCCGTTTGCCCTCAAACCACCAACAGAAAGACAGGAGGCTCCAGCTGCCTGTCCCACCAGCCATGACACCCATGGTCTGTGCTCACTTTCCCCAGAGCAGGATACACATGACAGTGGGCTCCAACTTCTCTAGGAATACTGATGGCTCCAGTTGAAATGCAGACCATTCCCTAGGTGACGCAGAGAGGTGTCATGGGGCAATTGCAGATTCTTATCCACTGATGATCCCATTCAAAGTGCTTGGTACCCACTGAAGTCCTAAAACTATGTTGCGGTGACACCAAAACCATCTGGTCCTTACTGAGGAGTTCAGGGCTTTGGGGTCAACAAATCCTCTTGGGCTCTGGCTCTGCTCACACTTCCCCCAAAGCTTTAAAACCACAAAGATGGAACTTCTCCTCCATGATCCCTGCTGTTCAGGACATGCAAGCAGTTGCAAAGGCTTGTCCTCCAATACTGGCTTTCACCTACAAAAACCAGTCTGGTTACAGCCATTATTATGTACTTACATACTTCCCTCACTTACAGATACATAATCCTTTGATATCTTTATAGATTTTTCCTCTGCCACCTCCATGGGATCTCTTTTCTCTAGAGATATTGGTACACATTTGTTGATGTTCTTCAGTGCTTGTAGGGCTGGTTCTGCATCTTGGTCAGAGGCAGGTGTGCAATACCATCTTGTGTGGTTCTTCTCAACAACACAATCACAGTATCACCAAATTTGCATGGTTGAAATAGATCCACAAAATTCCTGCACAGGACAGCCTCAAGAATCACACCCTGTGCCCAAGAGCAATGTCCAAACAATTCTTGAGCTCTGGCAGCCTTGCTGCTGTCACCCCTTCCCTGAGGAGCCTGTTCCAGTGCCCAAGCACCCTGTGGCTAAATAACCCCTTGCTCATATTTCACCTAAGGCTCCCCTGGCACAACTTCCATGCCGTTCCTTTGGGTCTTCTCGCTGGCCTCAAGACTGAAGGCAGCAGTGCATGCCTTCCTGCTTCCCCTCTTGAGGATACTGCAACCATCTGGGGGGTCCTGCCTCAGAAGTTGCAAGTGAAATGTAGCAATTACAGCAAACTGAGGGTCGTTGGGACAGAGGAATTGGTGCTTTGCAATGCTGAGGATGAGAAGGAAGGCTCCTGACACGTGGCAGCAGAATGATTTTTATCTGCAGCATTCTTTTCATCTCTTTCAGGTGGAAAGGAGAGGCACCATGAAAAGGAAAGCAAGAGCCCCCATTCGGCCGTGAGTTTTGCCATAGGGATTACAGGATGACAAATTTGAGGACTGGTCAGCAGCAGAACTGCTCTTTCGGAGTCAGCTGGGATGGATTCAAGCCCGTGGCTCCAAATTTGCTACCCATGGGGAAAGGAAGCAGAAAAGAAGATAAAACAAGTGCCATTGCAGCTAAATTGCCTGCATTTGTCTCATGGTCCAACCTTTCTGCACAAAAGCACCTCAATTCAAATGCACAGCTGAAGATCAAGGAATGAAAGTGTTTCAAGAGCATTTAAAGCCTGGTTCCCTTTACTTTCAAGGAAAGGGAGATGCTAAATTCCTTAAAAACATCAATGTGGATCTATTTGGGACTGCATCCTTGAAAACAAGGAATGGAGGTTTAGAGCTGCAGAACTGTTTCCATTGGAAAACCCCTCTAAGACCAGAGAATCCCCCTAATAACCTGAGGCTGCTAACACTGCCAAGGCCACCACTAAAGCATATTCCAGGACAGGATGCTCTTGGCCTTCTTGGCCACCTGGGCACTCGCTGGCTCATGTTCAGCCACTGCCAACCAGCACCTCAGGACCTTTTCAGCTGGGTGGCTTTCCAGCCACTCTGCCCCCAGCCTGGAGCCTCCCATGGCTGTTGTGGCCGAAGTGCAGCATGGGGCACTTCACCTTGTTGAACCTCATACAGGTGGCCTCAACCCATGATCCAGCCTGTCCAGGTGTCTCTGCAGACACTTTCTACCCCCCAGCAGATCAACAGTCCCACCCAGCCTGGGTGCCTCTGTTCCCAGGGAAACTCGCTGACCTGTTTGTCATGGACACTTGTGCAGAGCCCCGGCATTGGGAGTGGAGGTCTGGGCTCCTGGCCAGCTCAGGGGGCCTTGGCCCAGGACCCCTGGCAGGGGCAGCTGAGCAGTGCTGCCCCCAGGGTCACTGCCAGGGAGGAGGACAAGGGGAAGGGCCAGCAGGGCTCAGCCTCACACAGAGGTAAGGTGGGAGCTGGGCCACTGTCTAGTGGCCACCCTTTAGATGGGTTGATTGTAAAGTTGTGTGTTCACCTCACTCACTTTGTCCCTTTTACCTGATCTATAACTTCTCATTCCCTATCAACAACTCAGATGAAGGCAAGGAGTTCATGGAGTGTGGCATGTTCTGTGCACACTCTGAAGCTTCATCTGACTCTTCATCAACAACCCTGCACGGCCGGGAAGGACAGGGATGTGCTGGAGCAGGAGCCCAGCAGGGACACCGAGGGGCTGCAAGGGCTGGAGCAGCTCTCCTGCAAGGAAAGCCTGGCACAGCTGGGCTTCTTCAGCCTGCAAAAGAGACTAAGGCTTAGGCTTGGCCCAACTGCGGCCTTCCAGTACCTGATGGCAACCTACAAGAAAGCTGGACAGGGACTTTGTATAAAGGCAGGCAGAGAGAGCACAAGGGAGAATGGATCCAAAGTGAGAATAGATTTAGATGAGAGATTCAGAAAAAAACAGACTTTCCTGGAACAGAACTATGCATGCCCCACCCCTGACAGTGTATGAGGCCAGACTGGATGGAGCTCAGGACAAGTTGGTCCCCAGGCACAGCACGGGGGTTGCAGCTATGTGGTCTTCCAGGTCCCTTCCAAGCGAAAGCATGCCATGACTCCGTGATTCTGGGATACCTCCCCTCCTCATCCTCTGGCAGAAAAAGAAACTTGGCACCAAGTTCCACATTGCAGACCATGTCTTTTGACAACCTGCTACTGTTTCAACAGAGAATGAAAAGAGATGACAGTAGTGACACAATTTCTCTTTTCTACTTGACATTTCAATGCTCTGCTCCTGTCCATACTGGCAAAACTCAGAAGAGGCGATTCTTCCCTACGAAATGCTTTGTCACACCCAAAGAAGAAAGCCACAAGAATGGCAGAATGGCGAGAGCTCCGTGCAGTCCGCACGGGCGGAGAAGCCTCCCCTGGAGCAGCTCTACAGGGAGGGCCCGTTCCTGGGGAGCAGCGGCTGCGGCAGCGTTTACGCCGGGACCCGGCTCGCCGACGGCACCCCAGTAAGAGACGGGGCTGGCTCAGAGTGGGGAGTGGGACGGTGGGCAGTGAGGTGAGCCCACCGCTCGCCTTGGCTTGCAGGTGGCCATTAAGCGAGTGGACTGGGATCGTATCTGGGAGTGGGCACAGCTGGTGAGGGAGCGGGACCAGCGGGAGCAACCAGTGGGGTGTGCTAGGCGGGGCGAAGGCCAGGCCCGGCAAGAGGGGTGGCAGCTGGGATGCTGTGAGGGGAGTGAGCGTGGAGGGAGCGGGAGGGAGTGGGGAGGGAGCGAGGGCCGCGCAGCGTCCCAGGCGGTGGCGAGCTTTGGTGGGGCTGGCAGGGGGTGCTGAAGGCGCAGTGCAGCATCAGCCCCGCTGACAGCATCGTGGTCTCCCTGCAGCACGACAGTGCCCTTGTGCCCCTGGAGCTGGTGCTCAACTGGATGGTGTCGTGCCCTGGCTTCTGCAGCCTCCTGTGTCTCCTGGAGTGGTTCAAGCTGCCCAACGGCTTCGCGCTGGTCATGGAGCGTCCGGAGTGCTGCCAGGACCTGTGGCACTTGCTGGAGGTGGACGGGTCCCTGCCAGAGCCCGTGGCGTGGGGGCTGTTCCACCAGGTGCTGCAGGCCACGCGGCACCGCACCAGCCGTGGCGTCCTGCACCGTGACATCAAGGCTGAGAACATCATCATCGACCTGGGCACTGGCGAGGTGAAGCTCATCGACTTCGGCTGTGACACCATCCTCCAGGACACCTTCTATACCTGGATGGCAGGTGAGCCCAAAGCCAGGGTCCCTTGGGCAGCAGAGGTTCTCCCCTTTCCTGGCACAGGGGGAAAACAGAGGGAGGGAGGGAGGGGGAATTCTTCTTCAGCCAGCTGCAGGACCAGCATGGTACTTCAACCTCCCCCTTCCCCGAGCAGTGCTGCACCCTTGTGGATATAGCTCAGTACTGAAACCCCCACCTGATCAGTGCTGCCACCTTGTAGAGAAAGACTGGTACAGCATGCCCTCCCCACAGTGCTTCCCCCGTGTGGACACAGCATGGTACTGCAGCCACCCCCTCCTCAGGAGTGATGCCCTCTTATGGACACAGATGGGTACTGCAGCTCTCCCTCCTCTGAGCAGTGCTGTCCCATTGTGGACATAGCCCAGTACTGTACCCTCCCCCCTGTTCAGTGCTGTCCCCTTGTGGACAAAACCCGGCAATGCAGGACCCTCCTTCCGAAGCAGTGGTTCCCAATTTTGGACACAGACTGTAACTGCAGCCTTCCCCCTTGTGGACACTGCATGGTACTGCAGTCCCCACCTTCTGAGCAGTGATGCCCTCATGTGGACATGTACCAGTACTGCAGCCTCCCCCTACTCTGAGCAGTGCTACCCACTTGTAAAACAAAGCCTATTACTGCACTACTCCCCCCAGTTCAGTGCTGCCCCTGTGTGGACTAAACCCGGTACTTCAGCACCCCCCTCCTCCAAGAAGTGGTGCCCAAATTTGGACACAGACTGGTACTGCAGCTTTCCCCCAAGCAGCGCTGCCACTCTGTGGACATATCATGGTACTGCAGCTCCCCTCCTTGAGCACTGCTGTGCTCTTGTGCAAGCAGCATGGTATTGCAGCCCTGCCACCCAAACACTGCTGCCCCCTTCTGGACAAAACTCTATACTGCAGGCTTCCCCTTGAGCAGTGCCGCACCTTTTGTGGACAAAGCATGGTACTGCAGTCCCCCTCCCAAGTGGTTCTGATGCTTTGTAGACACAGCATGATACTCCAGCACCCCCCCTCCCACCCCTCCTTGAGGAGTGCTACCCCTCAGTGGACACACCCACGGGGTTTTCTCTCTCGAGGTTTCAGAGGGTGCAGACTCCTTTTATCCTAAACTCCTGGCTGCACGTTCCTCTCTTCCTTTCCCCATTGCCCAAGGTACTAGGAAGGTACATCCTTCCTGACCCGCCTGCCCCACATTCCCTCTTGAACCTGGCATCTCCCCCACAGTTCAGATTTTCACACTTATGCAGACCCTTGTCTGTTTCAGGAGCCAAGCTGTCTGGGCCCGGTAACAAACCTGCTGCCCAAAGTCAGTAGAAACATTGCGACCCATTTCACAGATCTAAACACTCATCCCTTCACCCATCAAATGATTTGTAAAGACATTAGCACACATCTTTCCTCTCACATTGATGTTTCCTGTGCTGTTAACAATCTTTGAAGCCCAGCCTTCACCCTGACCTCTCTGCTGTTGTAGTTCCATGGGCAGAGGTTGTTGTCTCTTCCCCCTTCCATGGGCAGGCTGGTGTTCAGCCATGTCCAGGACAGCAGGGCCCCACCCCACATCACTGTGCCCTGGGAAGACAAAAAACATCATTCCATATGTCCCCATTCTTCATTCTTCCCAGGAATTTGGCTCTGCCAGTGAGCTTTGTAGCTCATTGCCACAGGAAAAAGGAAACCCCTGTGACACTGTGGGGCCCCATGGAACCAAACATCCATTGTGACACCACAGAACATCACTGAACCAAGAGTCCATGGTGACACAACAAGGCTTTGTGGAACCAAAGAGTCCAAAGGACTAAAACAGATATTGCATGGCTCTGCCTTGGGAATATAAATCTCCATGATGGCATCTTGACACACACTTGAGAAGGGTGTCTGTTTGTAGTGGGGAAACTCAGGAGTTTTAGATTGCTTCAAAAAGAGTAAAGGAAGTAAACCCCTGTTTGCTTGAGTGCAGCCAATTCTACAACCAAAGCAGGTCCCAGGTGAGTGAGGACAAACAGGATGGGAGTGGGGAATGTGGAGAAATATTGTCAACACTGGGTCAGGCCTCAAGGAACAGTTTGTCTGAGCAGGCCAGATTTTCTGAGAAGAGACCCTGCATCAGTATCATTCACAGAACTCTGCAATCAACCCTGCTCTAAAGAGAAACAGTTATAAAAGACATGCTTTAAAATAGGACCACTTATTTCTGAGAAACTCTTTGAAATATTTCTCCATAACTGTAGAAAAAACTTCCTAATGAACTTCACCAGAGCAGAGGGAAATCAAGGCAGAGCCATGGTTTTGTCAGGACTTGCTTTATCCCAATGAGTGTGGTGGTGCATTTGGTGTTGAGCACTTGAACCTCAGGGCCTGAGAGGAGTCCAAGTCAGAAGAAAAACCCAAATGCCTCAAAGCATTAATGGGGCCCACTGAGGTCTGTCCCCACCACAGGTTCCTCACGGACTCCTTGGGAGAGAGAATTGGAGGCCATGATTGCCCAAAAACCTCTCAGAGAGCCAGAGAGGAAAGAAAAAAGGAAAGTACCTTAAAAAAGCTGAAGTACCTTGAAGCATTAATGAGCCCACTGAGTATTATTACTGACAAAGGATCTCAAGGGACTAATTAAAGCAGATCATTGGAGGCCATGACTGCACAAAGCTGTCAGAGACTGCAAGGCAAAAGCAAAACCCAAAGTCCTTTGAAAAACCTGCAGTCCCTGGGAGCATGAAGGAGCCCCCAGGGCCATTCTTGGCCAAGTCTCCCCAGGGACTGGTCCCAGCAGATCCCTGAGGCCACTGGGATGTGGGGGGATTCTGAGGGCAGCACAAGGGGTGACAGTGCCCAGCTTTGCTGGTGCTGTGCCAGGAGGCCCCAGTGGCTCAGGACAAGGTGTCTCCTCAGAGCCCTTAGTGGCACAGACCCTGCTGTGCTCCAGGGCACCAAGACTTGGCTTCTCTTTGTCCCCACCTGTCATCTCTGCCTCCAGTTCTCTGCTCTGGGGGCTTGGGGACACTTTCTCAGTCGTGTTCCTCAGTGGGACCCATTAAAACTTAAAGAAGCTTTGGAGTTTGATTCTCACTTGGAGCTCTTGAGAAGTTTCTTCATCTCCCTCTCAGGGACTGATGTTCAGGGCTTCAGCACAAAGCCCAAGAGGGTCATTAAAGTCCTTGTGCTGTGTCATTGCTGCTGAGCTGGGCCGAGCTCCTGGCACAGAGGCTGCTCCTGGGAAGGGTAGCATTGCAGAGAGACAGCTCTGCCCAGAAGCAGCTCCTGTGCACAGCCCAGCTGGGGCTCTGCCTGCAGCTATCCCATGCACAGCCCAGAGGGGTTAAACTCAGCCTGGGCTGGGGGCACAGAGCAGAGCTCAGTGAGGGCTTACTAGAGCAGAAATCCTCACAGTGTTTGAAACAGTCACTCTCTGGCTGTGGGAAGGTAAGCTGCAGTTCCTGCAGGGATCTCCTGAAGCTGGCACATGCCACAGCTTTCAGGACCTTCCAGGAGGACTCTCAGACCTGCTGCAGTGCAGGGGATGTGGCCCTGGGCAGGGCTGGGTTTCCCTGCTGCAGCACTCGAGGCACAGCCCCAGTCAGCTTCCATTTGTTCAGGCTCTGCTGCAGGGCTGAGCAGCGGGGACTGAAGCCAGGGGTGCCCAGGGCTGTCCTGCAGAGCAGGGTTCTGCAGCCCAAGGCTCTGTGCTGGGGCAGGGACTCTGCTGCCTGCCAGGGGCAGCTCTCAGCCAGCCCGGGGAGCTGCTCCCGGCGCTGGGGGAGAAGCTGTGGGGGCAAGGAGTGACCCTGAGCAGGGCAGGTTCTGCTGAGAGGTGCTGGATGGGGCAGGGCTGCTCCCAGCTCCAGACCAGCCTGGACACAGCTCTGGAGAGCACTTCCCAAAAGAAGGTGAGCCTGAGATTGCTGTAAAGATCAGGAGATTTCTTGAGAGTGTTTTAAATTTCCTCCTTGGAGAAGAATGGAAAGGCTGGGGTGATGACAAAATGATTTTTGCTTTTTATACATTTTTTCCTAGTCTTGTAACTCTGTAAACTATTATTATATACTTATATAACCAAAATCTTTTAATAGCTCTAGTACACCTCCTAACCTTTCTTTTAGATTTTTTGAACAGTAAGCTGACCTTCTAAATATATTCCTGAAATAATGTATAGGCTTATTATCAGGAAAAGGACCTACAAGAAGAACTTTTTTTTTTTTTTTTTTTTTTTTTTTTTACCAGAATGTGAGCAGTCATTGAAAAAATAGGAGCAAAGAAGCCCTTGGAACTACCCCAATGAGTTGACCCAGGGGTGTGTAACAGGGGAAACCGAATCTCCTATTGGATGTCCTGTTAAATATCCTAGTTAATCAACCTCAATAAATTGTTGGAATTGGGGGCTAGGTGTGCCACATTTCCACTGGGACTCCTGGAAGCTTCCAATAATGATCTGTTTTGTACTTTACCATTCTAACACTCTTGCAAGGGTTTTTTTCTCTTTTGATTATAGACAATCAAATAGACAACAGGGGGATGAGAGAAGCAGAACAGGAATTGTACTCAGAGAATCACAGAACATTCGGAGTTGAAAGAGACACACAGGATCACTAAAGTAACATTTGAACATTTACAGAGACTCCAGATCTGTAATTTTGTGTGGTCAGTCTCTCTGCTGGGAGCCTCCCAAAGGGCCTTCAGCCACTCCTCAGCCCTGGGCAGCACCAGCATCCCCTTTGCAGGGCCCAGCAGGGCTCTCCTGAGCTGCCCTTGCACACCTGCAGGCAGACCCTGTCCCAGGCAGGGCCCTGCAGACAGGCAGGTTTCTGTAGGGCAGGTGAGGGCACAGAGGGTGGGATGGGCTCTGTGAGCCTGGCAGGGACAGGGCAACTCTCAGGAGGGAAATGTTCAGGCCCAGGGAGATGCTCAGGGAAGAGAAGGGGGCTGAAGAGAGCAATGCTGGGGGCAGGAGGGCACTGTTGGTGTTTGGGAGGTGCCGTGCAGAGCTGGGTACAGGAACACTGCCCTGAGTGCCCGGCTGTCTCTGCCCTGCCGTCCAGGCACAGCACCACAACATCTTCTCTTTTTTCTGCACTCCTCTGATATTGTCATTGTAATCTGCTAATCTCAGGGAGGCTCTGGGATTGCAGCACTGAGTCAGGCACTGCCCTTGGGATTCCAGCCAGGCAGGAGTGTCCATGGCAATGGGGTGTCCAAGCTTCCATGGGACCTGTGGGGCTGCAGGCAAAGCAGTCCATGGTAAAAGGGGGATGAGCTGAGCCCCCTCCCTGAGATCCCATTTTGGGCACACCTGGGGGTCTCCTTGCTGTGTCCTTCCAAGCTCTGAGCTGCCCTCCTGGGTGCAAATCTGTGCCAGAGCCTCTTGGAGTTCCCTGAGTGCCCCATGGGGAAGTGCAGAGGTGTCACAGCTGAGGAAATACTGTTTTATTTGCCAAGGGAGCCGTGAGTGTCCTTGGCAGAAGGGGGTGCTGAGACCTTGCTCAGAGAGTTTTAGAGAAGGTGAGACATTCAGGGATCCTCTGCTGTCAGCAGGGTTTGGTTTATCCCAGGGTGACACAGGAGTGTGATTGTGCTCTGATTCCAGCCAGAAGTGCAAACCCTGGGCAGTTGGGAACAAGCCACTCCACCTTGCCCTGAACCACAGGGAATCTCCTGCCTCTTGCATCTCTCACTGGCAAACTGTGAGTGCAGCAGAAATGCTGGGATTTCTGTCCTCAGAGAAACAGGAATGATATGTGGGTAGGAAAACAAATCCTAAATCCAACTCTTCCCATCCTTTGGATTTGGGAATGCGGAAGCTACCAAGCCCTTCTGCATTAGGAGTGATTCCACTGGCAAATCCTAAATATCCAGACTTGTCCCTCAGCCACAGTCACAAACCCAAGGCTGCAGGGCAAGGATGGCTCCTTGAGAGCGCCCATGCACAGGACATGCTGCTCCTGTCACACTCAGCACAACTGGAGCTCAGTCAGACTCTTGGGTGAAGGATTTCCCAGAGCAGGAACAAGAGTGAGTAAGTCACTGGGGGTCAGTCTACAGAGAATGGCCCAGGTTTGTGTTCAAGCAGCCTCTGCTCACTTGTCACTGTCCTTTATCCATGAATAGGTCCCCATATCCAGCCACAGCAAATGTCCAACAGCAGCTCCATCAGCCACTTCCTCCTGCTGGCACTGGCAGACACGCGGCAGCTGCAGCTCCTGCACTTCTGCCTCTTCCTGGGCATCTCCCTGGCTGCCCTCCTGGCCAACGGCCTCATCATCAGCGCTGTAGCCTGCGACCACCACCTGCACACCCCCATGTTCTTCTTCCTGCTCAACCTGGCCCTCAGCGACCTGGGCTGCATCTGCACCACTGTGCCCAAAGCCATGCACAATTCCCTCTGGGACACCAGGAACATCTCCTACTCTGGATGTGCTGCTCAGCTCTTTTTCTTTGTGTTTTTCCTTTCAGCAGAGTTTTTTCTCCTGACCGTCATGTGCTACGACCGCTACGTGTCCATCTGCAAACCCCTGCACTACGGGACCCTCCTGGGCAGCAGAGCTTGTGCTCACATGGCAGCAGCTGCCTGGGCCAGTGCCTTTCTCTATTCACTGCTGCACACAGCCAATACATTTTCCCTGCCTCTGTGCCATGGCAATGCCCTGGGCCAGTTCTTCTGTGAAATCCCACACATCCTCAAGCTCTCCTGCTCCAAATCCTACCTCAGGAAACTTGGGCCTCTTGCTGTTAGTGTTTGTTTAGCCTTTGGCTGTTTTGTGTTCATGGTTTTCTCCTATGTGCAGATCTTCAGGGCTGTGCTGAAGATCCCCTCTGAGCAGGGACGGCACAAAGCCTTTTCCACCTGCCTCCCTCACCTGGCTGTGGTCTCACTGTTTATCAGCACTGGCACATTTGCCAACATGAAGCCCCCTTCTGTCTCCTCTCCATCCCTGGATCTGGCAATGTCATTTCTGTACTCGGTGGTGCCTCCAGCCCTGAACCCCCTCATCTACAGCCTGAGGAACCAGGAGCTAAAGGCTGCAATGTCGACACTGATGACTGGTTGCTTTCAGGAACATTAAAGTGCTGGCAAATTTCTGAATACCATTTGTAATATAAGTCATCTTGGATACTTCTTCTTGATTTGATTGTGGGGTTATTTTTCCTTTGCTTTAGTTTTGTCATATTGTCCATTAAAACAGCCACTGTGTGTTCTATTCCTCATTTTATTTCTGTCCATCTTCCCTATGGCCACAAAGTGTGTCAATGAAGGGCTGCACTGTAGGATTTCTCTCCCAGTAAAGATTTCACTAGAGATACCCCATGTGTTCCCTTCTCTGCAACTGCAGAAGCAATGTCTGTGTGCAGAACTGGGGCAAATCAGTGCTGGCACAGCAGCTGTGCCCAGCAGCAGCAGCACTTGGTGTTGCCAGTGCTGCTCCCGTGTCACTGTCCCACTGCCCTCCTGCCCCTCGTGTTGCTGCAGAGCCTGAGTGCTCTCGGGGCCAGGCACAGCCCTGGGGGTGGCAGTGCCGGGGCTGCAGCAGGGACAGGCCATGGGCACTGCTGGGGCAGCACTGACGCCTCAGGGCAGAGCTTAGGGGCTCCAGGCTCCTTGGCCAGGCTCTCTCCACAACACTTGGCCAGACCAGTGCTGAGCAGAGAAAACCCCCATGAGCAGCCCCAGGCTGGCTGTGGGCAGGCTGGGGGCAAACAGCATGGCTGGTGCTCTGCAAGGTCCCTGCAAGGGGGAGACCCTGGCAAGGAGCAGCAGAGCAGGGGCTGATCCATCCCCACTGTGCTGGACACCCCAGGGCAGTGTCCCAGAGCGTCCTCATGCACCTGCCAACAGCATCTCCCCTCTGCAGCCCTGGCCTCTCCCCCAGCTCACACAGGTGCTGCATCCTTGCAGGCACAGACACGGCAGCACTGGCTCAGGAGCCCCTGTTTGCACTGCACAGAGCAGGTGTCAGCACCCCCATGGTGCTGCTGCGGGGAGATGGAGCTGAGTGAGCACAAATGCCATCAGCCCCTGTGGCCAGCAAGGGCTGGGGGACACAAGGGAAACCACTCAAGATTGTCGTGGACTCTGCAGTCAGGCTGAGAGTTTGTTCTCCTGAGCTGTGCATTTCCTGTCTCACTGCCGATGTTGTTGCTCAGAGCCAGCGATGTCTGACCACTAACCCCAAACTGCACTGAGCATTTCCTTTGTTTCACCTTTGCTTTCTTTTCTCTTTCATGATCCAGACTTCCTCCTATTGCCCACTTCTCTTCCCTCTCATGCAAACAGCCCATCGTTCTTTGCTCTTTCCCCTCTGGCCCCACTCCCCATTTCAGTTCCTCAGTTGTCACCATGGAATGTCCCTTGGAGAGCAGGATCATCCTACAAGTGCTTCAGGAATTGCTGCAGTCTCCTGCAGTGCCTCGTGCTGCTCCCTTGCCACAGGCACCACAGGCCAGGGGGGCACATCTGGGCTGCTGTGTCTGTGTGTGGGGCTCCCTGTTCTGGGCAGTGAGGAGGGGCTGGAGAGGCTCTGCAGGACTGACAGGATGGGCTTTGGGGCCTGTGAGGAGAAGCTGAGGGACCTGGGCTGCTGAACCTTGTGAAGAGGAGGCCCAGGGCTCATCCTGCAATTGTTCCAAGAATGGTTTAAGAGAATTAGAATCAGCCAAGTTTGAAAAGACCTTGGAGATCATCAAGTCCCACCTGTTCCCTGATATTACCTTGTCTTCCTGAGCCTCCTCCTCTCCAAAATAAACATCCCCAGTTCCCTCAGCCACTCCCCACAGGACTTGTATTCCTGACCCCTCACCAGCCTTGTTGCCCTTCTCTGGACATGCTCCAGCCCCTCCAAGTCCTTCCTAAATTGGGGTCCAAAAGCTGCACACAGCACTCGAGGTGCTGCCCAACCTGTGCTGAGTAAAGGGGAAGAATCACTGCCATGGTCCTGCTGGCCATACCATTCCTGATCCAGGCCAGGAGCCTTTGGCCTTCTTGGCTACCTGGGCACACTGCTGGCTCATGTCCAGTCTGCTGTCCATCAATACCCCCAGGAACCTTTCTGCCTGGTTCTGTCCAGCCACTCTGTCCCCAGCCTGAAGTCTTGCAGGGGTTGTTGTGGCCAAAGTGCAGGACCTGGCATTTGGTCTTGTTAAACTTCATCTTGTTGGATTGGGCCCTGGATCCAGTCTGTCCAGGTCCCTCTGCAGAGCCCTCCTACCCTGCAGCAGATGAAATCTCCCAGCCAACCTGGTGTCTCCACAGTTCCATGAGGCCCTGCAACGTCACAATTGTCTCTATGATTTCATGAGGCTTCCCAGTGTCGCAATGTCCCTTTGGTTCCCTGGGACTCCTTTGTGTCACAAAGTTCCTTGGATCCTTGGGCCCCACTGTGTCACAATGGCACTTTGATCCCCCAAGGCCCTGCAGTGTCACAATGGATCCTAGGTTCCACGCGGTCTCACAGTGCAGCAATGCTCTCCTTGCTCCCTCAGTGTCACAATGGCCTCTTGGTCCCAAGGGGCACCACCTTGTCAAACATGTTTCCTTTATTCCATGAGTCCCTGAGGAGCAGCACTGGTCCCTTGGTTCCATGGGGCCCTGCAGTGTCACAATGGCCCCATCATTAAACGACGTCTTGCTCTGTCACAATGCTCTGCATGATCCCACAAGGCCCTGCAGTGTCACAGTGGCCCCTTGGCTCTGTGGTGTCATGTCGTACACAGTGTCACTCTGGTCCTCTCAGTTCCACGAGGCCCTGCAGTGTCACAATGGCCCCTTGCTTCCCCAGGGCCCTGAAGAGTCACAATCATCACAGAATCACCCAGGCTGGAAAAGACCTTTGAGAGCATCAAGTCCAACCTGTGACCCAACACCACCTTGCCACCCAGACCGTGGCACTCAGTGCCATATCCGGTCTATCCTGAAACATCTCCAGGTACAGTGACTCACCCACCTCTCTGGGCAGCCCATTCCAATGCCCAATCACCCCCATCACTGACCACACCCACTGCCCAAACACCGAGGCCCACATCCCACTGAATACACCATTGACCTCAACCGACCAAACCTCACTGACCACACCTACTAATCATACCCCACTGACCTCCACAAGGACCACTGCCCACTAGTCCCAACCACTGATCACACCTACTCACCACCCCACTGACCACACCCAATGATCACCCCAGGGACTACAATGCAATGACCACTTTAGTGACCACACCCCCACTACCTCACTCACTGACCACACCCCCACTGATCACCCCCACTGCCCACAAAGACCACACCAAGTGACCATCCCTACTGACCAAACCCACCAACCACACTCACTGCTCACACCCACTGACCACACCAATGACCACATCCCCAATCACCCAACTGACAATCCTCACCCATTATTCAATTGACCACATTCACTGACCACACCCACTGACCACAGCTAGTGACCACACCGACTGACCGCACAAACCATCTCCGCTAACCGCACTCCAATAACTGCAGCCCACTGAGCACACCCACTGCCTACACACCACTGTCCACACTCTTTCCCCAAAACCAGTGACCACACCCCACTGACCACACCCACTGATTACATCCACCCTTCACCCTAACTAACCACAACCAGTGACCACACCCCTCTGACTACACCCACTATGAAGACACCAATGCCTACACCCCACTGACCACATGTAAGAGTTGGTCCGAAGATGCTCTGATCTTCCTCACAAGCATCATCAGAGACTGGGCCCTGAGACTGCACCACTTGCCCTGAACCGGAGCTCCAGCCTGGCCGAGGTGGATGCTTGCGGACCAAGGACTCTTTGAAGCTGTGCCTGGTGCTTGTCATGGGACGCTGCAGGATGTTGGTTATCGCACCCTGTCCCCGCACCTGCGTGATGGGGCTACGATCTCCACACACAATAGTCCGTAACTCTTCCCACCTTTTAGCCAGAGGCCACTCACTTTGGAAAAGGACTATAAAAAGTGACTTTCTTAAAAAGACTTTGAGATCTCTTTCTCCCCAATGGATTGAAGACACGTCTCATCTCATTTCATCTCATCGGAGGCCATGAGGATGCGTCTTGTCTGTTGGTAGCTATATCCCATCCTTTCTACCTCTCTCTCTCCATTTTACTTCATCCCTCTCTCTCTCTCTCTCACACAAAAACTTGATTGTTAGCATGCAATAAACTGCATTACTGCTTTCTGCTAAACAAACCTGAGTCCCTTGCTTTTGCCTTTGCACCCTGGGGTTGAACGAACCATCACGACTCCTGCTCGGGTTGAGGGGATTGTGACACTCCTGGGCCAAGGCTCCCTGAGCTGGCCAGGAGCCCAGACCTCCACTCCCAATGCCGGGGCTCCGCACAAAAGTGTCCATGCCAAACAGGTCAGTGAGTTTCCCTGGGAGCAGAGGCACCCATGCTGGGTGGGACTGTTGATCTGCTGGGGGGTAGAAAGTGTCTGCAGAGACACCTGGACAGGCTGGATCATGGGTTGAGGCCACCTGTATGAGGTCCAACAAGGTGAAGTGCCCCATGCTGCATGTCAGCCACAACAGCCATGGGAGGCTCCAGGCTGGGGGCAGAGTGGCTGGAAAGCCACCCAGCTGAAAAGGTCCTGAGGTGCTGGTTAGCAGTGGCTGAACATAAGCCAGCGAGTGCCCAGGTGGCCAAGAAGGCCAAGAGCATCCTGTCCTGGAATATGCTTTAGTGGTGGCCTTGGCAGTGTTAGCAGACTCAGGTTATTAGGGGGATTCTCTGGTCTTGAAACGGTTTTCCAATGAAACAGGTCTCCAGCTATAAACCTCCATTCCTTGTTTTGAAGGATGCAGTCCCAAATAGACCCACACTGGTGTATTTAAGGAATTTAGCATCTCCCTTTCCTTGAAAGTAAAGGAAACCTGGCTTTAAATGCTCTTAAAATAATTTCATTCCTTGATCTTCAGCTGTGCATTTGAATTGAGGTGCTTTTGTATAGAAAGTTTGGACCATGAGACAAATACAGGCAATTTAGCTGCAATGGCACTTTTTTTATCTGCTTTTCTGCTTCCTTTCCCCGTGGGTAGCAAATTTGGGAGTATTTGTCTTGTGCTTTGAGTTCTGGCTCACACTTGATCACAGATGTGTTGTAAAATCTTATCTATTCCTTTCCCCTCAAAAAATCTTGCTGACTGGTGGGAATTGCTAGAGACAAGGCTTTCAAACCAGTCCCCAGTATGATTATCCCAATGTCCCTGCTTAAATCCAAGTATGCTTGTATTAGAAGTAGTGAACTATTCTAACTCCCCTGCCCCCTCCCCCTTTTTTTTTAGTTGCTCTTTGGGCAAGTCATTTATGTCATTCCAAGTCTTTTTTATCAAATCTGTGGAGTGATGTTGCTGCAGTAGCAGCACCCTGAGTTCAGTGGGAACAGCTCCAGAGCACTGGGTGCCACAGCAGTGGGCACGGTGAGAGACTCGCCTCCACTGCCACGGCCATCCAGCCACGGGGAGAGCAGCTGCTGGGGCTGCCCCCATTCTGCCGACAGCAGTCTGCCACCAACATGTGGACTGTGTGGCCATGATTTTGGCAGAATATGGAAAATGCATTGTTTGAAGGTATTTTCATGTTGTCTAACATCACCTGACTGGAGCAGTTTGGTAGGCTCTGCCCTGTGGGCAGAGCCATGTCAGGGATGGGTAGCTGTCACTTGCACTGGCAGTGTCATTTTTCCAGGCAGGCTCCTGATACAGCTGCAGGAGAAGGCACCAGCTGCTGAATCAGGCCCAGGGAGCAGCAGCAGCAGCAGCACATTGAGGAGACCCTCATCTGCAAAGAGCCCCTCACCTACTTTGCTCCCCCATGGCAGCACAAGATGATTCCACTGCAGGTGAAGGGCTGCAGCAGACTGGAGACTCCTTCAGGCAGGACTTGCTGCAATCTCGTTCCTGCAGCTGTGCTGGGAGGATGTTGGCTACAGCAGGGGTGTCCATGCCCAGGAATGCTGCTTGGCTCAGGGAGGCAGAGTGTGCACAAAAGCTGCATTCAAAGCACTGATCGTGAGCCCCCTGAGTTGCTGGCAAGTGCAGCAGCTCTTCTTCATTCTGTGCAAGTGAGAGCCGAGCCTTGGAACCTGCCCCTGGGAACAGGGAAACACTCTGAGTATTGTTCTGAATTTTCAGGGGCAGTCAGAATGAGAATCATATTGAGGCTGGTGTTACAGTGTTGGGTTTGGATGTGCCTGCAGGAAAGAAAGCAGGAATAAATCCCTGCCACAATGAAGGAGAACCTTTGCATGGCCAATTTCTACCCTACAGAAACACTGATGATATTGGCCCACTAAATAGAGGGGGCAGTGAATGAAGAGTGAAAAGCTTCTTTGAGGAGGTAGGAGAGATGAGACATGAAGAAATAATTTTGCTGATGCAGGAAAAGGGATCAGACCCACTAGTCCCTTGGCTCATGCTCAGTTCTGCCACATCAAGCATGATCAGTTTTAACCACTCTGTTGGAGAGTATTTCAGAAAAACCTGCTCCGTGCTATTTCCATTAAGAAAATTTGGAATTGTCAGGAAGCACCAAGATCAGAAATATTTTGAGGCAAATCCTGTTTATGTTGTGTTTCAGTGTCTCTGCAATAAAGAAATCAGGGAATAAACACCTGAAACAATGAAGCAGAGCAAAAGTGGAATGTTTGGATGATCAGTTTGTTCTCTAAATGACACCGGCCAACTGAATTCAGGGGTCATTTACTGGGGAGGGCAAAGCTTCTTTTACTTCCAACCCCTGGTTGTGTCCCAGCATTTTATTTGTTGAGAAGAGAAATAAACAAAATCCCCAACCAACAAGCTGCAACCCAGAACTGAGTGGGAATGACAGAAATAAATGCCTTGAAAAGTAGCTTTGGAAAGCATCAACTTCCTAGACAGTGTCAAACATTCAGGACTGGCCGGGCCCAGGGCTGGCTGCCCTTGGAAGGGAAAGGGATGGAGCTGGGTGGGGGTTCTGTGGCCATGGAAACAAGAGAACCAGGGGCGAGCACGTCACAAAGGGGCAGCCCCGCGCTGGGGCTGGGAAGGTTGTGGGTGACACAGACACAGCAGCTGGAGACACAGCAGGAGACACGTCCGGCTCTGCTGTCTGTGCCCACTGCTGGTGATTGGAGTCACCCCACCTTGTTCTAGGGCTGGAGACCAGCTCCTGTTTCTGTCTATCCCAGACAGTTCCCAAATTCAACCGAGATGCTTTTGTGAGACACAAGCACGGGTTCAAACATGGATTCTATTGGAAAAGGAAAGGCCACAGAAGGAAAAGGTGAGGATAGAAAGGAGTTGAAGGCCTGACCAAAATGGAGAAAAATCCCACCAGTGTTCAGGGAACATTGGTCCATGGTGGTCAGTGCTGGCCCTGTGTCAGAGTTGGTGGCTGACAGCTACAGGTGATCCTGCAAGGACGCCCATGGCATTACAACATTCTGTTATTAGTTTGCTCTGCTTTCTCCTTTTTGACAGTAGCCAAATCACTTATACTGTCAGTGGGGTCAAGGACTGTGGCCACAGATGACCACAAATTGAACATGGTCAGGAGATGCAAGTCCTGTTTCTTTCTTTGCCATCTATGTTGGGTGTTACTACAGATAAATTTCCTATTCTTCCTCTGCTTGGTGATTGGGTCCAACACTGAGGATGATATTACGGTGCTATAAAAACACCAGCAAGGCCTGCCTGCTTGCTGAGAGCTCTTTGAGGTTTGCAGAAATAGCAGTCACAGCTGTGTGGGTCTTTAATGGATATTCACAAAAGGCCAAAATGAAGAGGAAATCTTTCCTCCCCTCTTATCATTGTAGCTTTCCACCTTTCCCTTCAGACATGACAATTCAGTAGTGTTCAGAAGAATTAAACACAGGCTAGATCCATGAAAAGTAAAAACAAAGAAATTTTCTCAAGAATTCAAAAGTCCCTCTAGAGCTTCAACCATTGGACATTATGGTATGATAAAGGAGGAAGGTCATCTAACCCACCTGTTCCCTTGTGAGCATGGCTCAGCCTCACACAGAGGTACGGTGGGAGCTGGGCCACTCTCTGGCAGGAGGAAGGGTCTTGTGCCAGCCTGGAGAGCCTGTGCCCATTGCCAGGGAACAGTGCTACCTTGCAGATGCCCCTTGCCATGAGCTGTGCTGCTCCCAGTGCCCCATGGAGCTGTAGGGCTGCTCAGCTGTGGGGCAGGGAGAGGAGCAGGGGGCTGCATGTGCAGCTGAGCCATTGCTGGAAAGCACAGGGCTTGGGCTCCCTGCTGTCCCAGGGCAGCCCAGAGGCCAGGCTGTTTCCCTGGGAACTCTGTGCAAGTGGGTCAGGGTGTGCCCCTGGCCTGCCCCAAGGGGCTGCTGGCAGGAACATGTTTCCCTGGGCAGCTATTTAGAGGTTTCCAGGAAATGTGTCCCATGCAACGTGGAGCTTTAGATGCTTTTGGTTTTCATTATTTTATGTTACATTTTGTGTCTTCACTTTGCAGGCCTGACTGGCTACCCTCTTGCCAAGAGGTTTTCCCTGGCAAATCCCTCTATGCTCCTTCCCTCCAAGCTCTTGCCTCTCATCCAGAAGAGCTCTCCTCCAACCAAGCCAAACAAGATGTGCAGCAGAGAGCAGGAGAATCGGGAAAAGGGCAATGGCTGTGATGACGATGTAAGAAATAACAGGGAGCTCAATTCTGAGGGAAGAGGACATAACATAACGAGACAAGCTAAGTCCTGTGCAGTAGATTTTCAGTTTATGCCCTGTAGGAAGAGCTCAGAGATCTTTTCCTTTGGTGTGAGCCCATGGAAGCAACTGTGCCAAGGAAGAGCTTAGATGGACACTGCACTTCAGGCTGTCTTTGCAATGGGGCTGTAGTGCAGATTTCACATCCTCATTGTGTATGAAGAGCAGGAGGGGTCTTTGAATGGTTTCTGGGTTCTGACATGAGAATGCCCCTACAAGCAGTCAGTACAGCTCAAGTTGTCCAATCTGACTAAGGAATCCTCCTACATTTAGTAGCCTATGGGTATCTGTGAACCATGTCTATGTCTTGGTGGTGTGTTCTGTCGACTCTGTCTGCTTGGGAAGGAAAAAGGTGTTTACTGGAACAGGCAGTCCTGCAAAGTCAGTTCCAGATTGTCTCAGCTTCTGAGCTGAACACCCATGGCCTTCTGCACAGTTGTCTCTGATGCTATTTCTAGACTTCATCAGCTTCTGGGCAGCTGTGTGCTCTGGCATGGCTTTGTCCAGAGGGAAAGGATGGGAGGTGGCCATGGGGAGAGCAGCCCAGAGACCAGCCACACGATTGCCTTTGCAGCAGGGCCAACACCTGCAGTTGTTTTGGGTTTGCCGTGGTGTGCACGAGGAGGCAGGTGAACAACAGCTTTGGTAAAGAGAATGTCCAATCAAAGGCTCGTGTACTTGATGTCAGCCTTGATGAGAAAGGGCCCAATGTATCCCTGACAGGATCTGATCCTTTCACTGGAGTTGAAACAAGTCCTGATTTGTCATTTTAGCTGTGCCAGAAATCATGGGATACTAAGCAAGAATGTGCATCTGCCCGCACTGCCTCCACTCTCCTTCCTGGCCATGGCTTGGGGGCCCTGGAGAAACCTGGGCTGGCAGAGACCTTCCAGAGAGCAGCAGGGGCTCTGCTGAACTTCCTGGATGCCAGTGAGCCTGAGATGATGGAAGTGTGGGAGCTGGAGAGCAGTGAGCTTCCCGAGAGCTCAGCAGCTTCTGGGCTGAAAGGCTGCTGGGGAACTGAAAGAGGGAAGGGCAGCAGCAGAAGGAATGAGGGGCTTGAGAAAAGCAGGTTTTGACATCCTGTAGAATGGCTTTGTGAGGATGTGGCTGGAGATTTGCAGTTGCTGTGAGGTGCCTAAGGGGCAGGGATGGAACAGTGATCTAAACCCATTCCCATACCATTCAAAAGGCCAGTGGAGGCAGTGGCACCCCTGAACATACTGATGCCAAACATGTGCATTCCAGATGTGGAGGTTCTTTCTGACCCCCAGGTGCTCTACAGGCACCTCACTCCCGGAGCTCTATAGGCTCCTGCTCGGAGCTCTTAGCTCTTACTTCTCAGGTAATCTTCTAAATAAGCAAAGCAGCTAATAGTTAAAAAGGTTATTTATTACAAAGCACATCTTATTACAAAGCACATCAGTCTCAAAAGGCAATACCAAAAGCAATGTCAAGCAATGGCAAAAGCAGTAGCAATAAGCAAATTGCTAGAAGTCAGAATGGCTAAAAGCAACACCTCTCCCAATACATACTGTTATATAGCATTTTTCCAACAAGCTAAGATGCAAAGTCAGGCCACTACTCTTTAACCTATTAGAATTCTAGTTTCTTAGCTCACCAGGTTATGTATAACACTACACATAGAATCTATCTAAGAAATGCAAGCAATATTCTCGCTATAACTCTATTATGTCTAAGTTCTGTCTACAACTGTGGGCTTACAGTCTCTACTGAAGATATCAGTGTTTTTGCAACCTTCAGCAGAACACAAGCTACTGCTGTGGAATCCAGACCTTTTACTCACTAAAGACATCAGAACCCACTCTAAGATTTATTAAATCCCTGCACTCTAACTTCTCTCTGAAGAATTCAGATAGACCCCTAACTCACTGACTCCAACACATGGCCTTCCAGCATTTGCCAATCAGACTCATCCTCCCAGGAAACAGTGGCCTTCCCTATTTTGCCTGACCTGACAGTGAAAGCAGCAGAACCTTGCACTGGCACACGACTACTTTTGGGTCTCAAAGACAACTTAACTGTCTTTGCTACTTGCAGTAGCTCATAGCTGGGCAGATGACAAGCAATCTGTCCTGTAAAATCTTGCAGTGCACTTTGCAAGGAACACTATTAACAAAGCCTCCTTCAAAGAACTCCTGCTCCACAGGAAATACAATCCTTGTGGGGTCCACTGCTATCAAGTGCACGCATCGTAGACAACATTTGATTATCAGTCAGGCAAACAATTCCAACACCATCCTTGCTGTCTTTTGCAGCTGATGCAGCATAACAACCCACTCCAGAACGTGCAAGGGATCAGACCATGTGTCATTCCGCTGGCCAATGATACCTGTAGGATGTAAATCCAGATTGGTGATAAACACAGTGATATCAATGGAAGGATCTACTTGGTATACCTGATGAGTAGAAAGACCTTGCTGCAGCCTGCTGCAGTGTGTCGGGCTACAATGACAACCCTGTGGCAAAACTTTCCATTGATATCTCTACCCTGGCTCAGAATTGTTCACTGCAGGCACCGCAAAAACAAATTTTGGCCTATCTTCAGGACACCAGGGTATTGTGAAAAAGCAGTCCTTCAAGTCAATGGCCAAAATGCCCCATCCAGCAGGGAGCATGGTGGGCAAAGGCATACCAGGCTACAATGCCCCCATGCTCTCCATCACTGCATTTGAACCAATTGACAAAGGGCTATCAACTTAATTTTTGGTATGGACCACTATTTCTGCCAAACAGGGGTATCAGTCAACCACTGTAAAGGCATCATAGGGTAATTCCTGCCCTTCACCTCAATAACCCCGATCAGGAATTTGCCTCAATTCGCTCTCCCCAGGCTGCCAAACCTCCGAGTTGAATTTGAGGTGGGGTGGTGCCTGGTATCATCAGAGTGCACAACATCTGTGTGTGCTGGTCGGAGATATTCATTGTGATGCATGAAAGGCAAGGAAAATACCTTTCAGTCAATTTAGTCAAAAGGATATGTTTATTTCAGTGCTGGGCTAACATGAGCAATGTCTCCAAAAGGTGTGTGCGCCCTCGGCAGTTTTTGGTCCTCCATTTTTTCACAAAAATCATGCATATTCAAAAACACCTATACACATTTATTGCCCGTCACCACCCTTTCCCCATTTAGTATTAAAATTAGCTGCATACTCATTGCAGCTGCGTAGTATCCCCTTGTTTTTGGGGCAGTGGTCTTCAATTTGAGTTGGAGGGTTGTAAGAGATGAAGTAAGGATGGTCTACCTCGCTCTAAACTCTTTACCTCTGTGTCATTACCATGACTACCTGACTTGTTAATCCCTTTATTCATTTATTGCCTTCAGTGTCAAAATATTTAATTGATGGGGTTTTTTTGGCCAACTCTAAGCATTTTCTAATGTATATCAGTTTCACTTATTGTTTCCATATGTATATTTTGCTGGTTCTGCATATTATATGACCAGACTTTGTCAACTTCTAATCCCCCTGCTAGGATATATATGTTTAAGGGTTACATTCCTAACCTCTAGCTCCTAAGTTTTTCAAGATATCTACCCCATAACTCATTCCCTAAACATGCAATTCTCAAAACTATAAAATAATAGTACGAATATTATGGCTCATTTCCCCCTTTTCTATAAAATTAGTAAGTTCTTTTGCTAGTACCTAAGTCCTTTATCCTCATACTGGAGGCACGGTGTCTCTTAAAGCCGCACTGAATGCTCTCGTTAATGAAGTTAGAATTGCTACTTGTTGCAATATCCTCCAATTCCAAATGAACATTTTAATAGACATAATCATACTAACACCAACTAAAATTAATAGTACAATAATTGGATGAACCAATGTGTTGAGTATTCCAGTTCCTTAAGGTGACCATCCAAAGAGCGTATCCCACCAATGGTAAGAGGTGTCTACTTCCAATCTTTTGAAAGCTTTTCTTATGGTTTCTGTGTCATAGTGTAGTGTGATCAGACTCTTTCTCCCTTTGTTCTTGATTTATTTGATAATCTCCTTTAAGTCCTCATGCTTCCATAGCTGCTTGACTAAAGTCAAATTCATCCTGATAGGTACAGGCGATATTTCCTGTACTGAAGTCAGACTTGCTTTTATATATTGGTGTAATATCACAGGTGCTTGATAAGAAAAGTCACAACCTTCAATTCTAACAAAGTTGCAAATACACAGATTGGACTGGGTTTCATTTATAGCTAATACATCTACCCATATTGTGGAGCATGGTGTTCTGAGACAAACAAAGTGCTGGCCTCTGTGCACAAGTAAGATTGTCCGGTTGGCCAAGTGAACTTCAAAGTGGCAAAGGCTTTTCTCTGTATCCAGACAGGCATCTTGGTCATTATTTATGTTTTCTTCACATATAAACCCCAATTGTTTCCTCAATGTACAATACTCTATATTAACAGTCTGCCATTTCCCTTCGGCCTTCTGTGCCCATTTCCTGTGCTTGGAAGGGAATAGGATGGCTCCTTCATGGTTCAATCCTAAGATAATTATTGGATGTGTCAGATTCACTGATGCATAATGTATAGTTAGAACAAAGGCACTTACCATACTTGTTACAGGATCATAAGTGAAATTAACTAGGACCCACCATGACTGGAGCTCTTCTCCTAAATCAGAAGCATTATCCCAAACTATTCTGCGAATCTCCGTAGAGAATGTGCCTTTACCATCTTCCCTGATAATCGAGGCAGCTGTGGATCGCATCCATAATTGTGCTTGCACACATCCAAGGGCTAAGGACATGTTTCCATTAGCCGCTCCCATTGCATTCACTATTAGTCCGTGGTCTTCTTCTTCTATACTTTCCCAATCTGGTAATATTTTGAAAAATTTCCACTCTCTAGTACCTAAGGCTCGTAGAGAAGATTGTAGAGGTTTTTGTATTTAACTGTGTCGCTACCAGTTACAGCCAATTTATTCATTAACACTTCTGAGTCTATAGTGTTCAAGATTCCCAATCCTGTCCCTAGTATCCCAGTAAGATCTCTTTTCTCTCTGAGCATATCAGGAGCATGTTTCTGTAACCAAGTGGTCCGATCCATAAAAGAAGTGGTAAGGATTGGGGTATACATTCTTATTGTACAACAGAAGAATTTACTTGTATTTCCATTTCTACTTGCATCAGAGACTACTCTGGAATCAGTAATCATCTTTGGGTCCCTACTCTCTAAATAGCACAAGGTCCAATTTTGGTAATTATTGGCTGAATCCTTCTCCTTGACGCAGTTTGGGTTCGAGTGACTGTGGTTTCTTCTGGTCTCTGGGTCAGTGGATTTTCTGCAGTCTCATCTATTTGGGGTTCAACACAATCCTGAGTAATATTGTAATCTAATCTACACCCCTTAACTGCACACCTTCAATTTTAAGTCTAAACTCAGGACAGGTAGACAAACAGGTCTCACAACATCCAGAATCAATTGAAAGTCATTCATAGTGTTCTGGTGATACTTATTAAATCCAACCTGAACAAACGCTTATTCACAACCCCAAACCTTTCTCCCTTCCCTGGCAGTTGCGTTGGTAACCTTCATCATTTGGGATAACATCCTACGGGAGTAAGCGCCATAAGCTTTTCCAAAAAAATCTCCCAGTTGTACTATATATATGTGGTGTTGCATTGACTTTGGTCATAGTTATGGCCATAATCATGAGAAATACAGTTCTCCAGGCTAACATTTCTGTCCAAAATCTATTCATCCTTCTCAAGTAAATTTCAAATTCAGTTCATTATCACCCAGTGTTGCTTTCCAAGGAGCTTCTGGAGCCTTCTTTACTTGCATATGATGAATCCAAGCCTTCTGTTCCTTAATCTTGATTGCAGTATTAGTGGTGAGAAGCACCTGTAACACCCCTTCCCACTGAGGCTCCAGAGTCTTTTCTGTAAAAGACTTAACATACACATAATCTCCAGGTTGTGTGTCATGTACTGGGCCATCTAGTTCTCTGCTCCGAGCTCCAGCCACATGCTTCTCAATTTCTCTGAGTTGTTTGTTCAGGGCCACCATATATCTGTGTAGGGTTTCTTCCCCTACTTGGGCCAGTGTTCCCTGTTGTACCCCCTATGGCCTTCCATAGAGAATCTCAAAAGGACTCAGTTTCTCTTTTGCCCTCAGTTTAGTCCGAATCCACGAAAATGCTAATGGAAGAGCCTGGGGCCAAGGTAATTGAGCTTCTTGTCCTAATCTTGCAATTTGTTGTTTAATCAAATGATTCACTTTTTCTACCTGCCCGCTTGACTGAGGGTGATAGGGGGTGTGAAGTTCCCAATCTATACCAGACAGGTGGCTAATTCGCTTTGAAATGAAATTAAATGTGGCCCTCTGTCTGAGGATAGTGTGGCTGAAACTCGAAATCGTGCTATTATTTCTTGTAACAGTACTCTGGTGACTTCTCATGCTTTGGCAGTTCTGGTAGGAAAGGCTTCTGGCCACCCTGAAAAAGTGTCTATTAACACCAATAAGTATTGGTACACCCCTTTCCTTGGAAGTGAGCTTTCCCATCCCTGTCCTTTGGGATTTTCAAATTCAGACCACATCAAGCCTTGAACCAATTGGTCTGGGGCTGTTTCTTACAGATTGGGCTGCTGAATTGCTGATGTCTCTTCCAACTCAGCTCAATGATGATCTTGGGACAATGCTGATCCCTGTTTAGATAAAAGCATGTATTTTTGGGACAGGAGACCTCCAGGACTGTACACAACCTGCAGCTTTTGGGGTGATTAGCTCCATCATTTGAGTACTTTTAAGAAATGTCAAAGTTTTCCTAGTGCAAGAGAGCAGGAATTACCTGTGATTGTACAGTGCCAGAAGAAGAAATATTGATCTTTCCCTCTGTTTGTGTCACCAATATTCAGGTTTTTCATGTCCTTCTTCATTCATGAGTTTCCACCTCTCCTATTTAAATGGCCATGTCTATGGACATCTCTTAACTAGACTAGCTGGATCTATGGCCTTCCCATTGCTCCCAGATTTCCTCCTCTACCTCCACTCTGGGCATTCCAATGCCTCTCAATTGAGTATCTTCCCACTTTGAGCTTCAGGGAGTTGCCCAGTCTTTCAAAACTTTAAATAACTCATTAGTCAACATCTTAATTGCACTTATGTCTTTTACAATTACCTTTGTCTATATCTAAAAATATTGCTGTATGGATATACCTTGTGGATAAGTGGGCACATCAGATGCTGCTAGGTCATCTCATATGGCTGAGAGAAGAGTTTTGATGCTTTTAAAATTATATGATATTTACAATTTTTTATGTTGGCCATGAAAAGAAACTTTTCTGTGCCTCTGAGTCTCACCAGTTCCTGACTCCCAAAGAACCAAAACTAAAACATTGCTGAGGTCCCTTCCAGACTCAGCTCCCTGATGATACCAGGATGGTGCTACTCCCAATTTTGGAATGGGCTGGAGCAGATGTTTATAGGACAGGAGCCCTGGGGCTGTAGGGGACCTGACACTTGCAAAGGGCATGAGCATAACTCATTAACTGGGTCACTTGAGTACTTTAAGAAATGTCAAAGATTTCCCACCAGGAGAGAACAGAAACTTCCTGGAAGTGTACTGAGGCAGGAGAAGAAACTTTGCCCTTCACCTCTACCATGTGTTACCATTATACTCTTCCCCTCTGTGTTACCATTATACTGTCTATTGTTTCATGTCCCTCTTCATTTGGGTGTTTCCACCTCTCCTGTTTAAATGACCATGTCTAAGGACATCTCTTCACTAGACCAGCTGGTTCTATGGCCTTCCCATTCTTCCCAGATTTCCTCTTCCAGTTCTTCTCTAATCATTCCACATCAGTCAACATCTTAATTATGTTCATATCTAACACAGAATCACCCTTTCTAATGTCTTTGTTTAAAACTATTCCTGTAATGAAATACCTTGTGCATGGCTATGCTCACGTTTCTGGCAGTAGCTCTGTTTCTGGCCACCTGCACCCCAAATTGCTTTTTCTCCTAAGTTCTTAAGAATAGAAAATTAGGTATATTATAAAAGAAATTATTTACTGAATGGCCTTAATCTTAACAAACAAGAGACCTTATATGGACTTCTTACTGCACAGGATAAATAAAAGAAGTACAGATACATAAAACACAGTGCACAATGAAGATTCCTATATTACAGCCAGTGAAGAAATAGCAGAGATCAGGAGTCAATGTCACTTGCCATCAAAATGATGAGGGAGTACACATTGAGCCCTTTCACTCAACTTCCAGAAAAGTAACCACAAAAATGCATCCAGACTTGGGGGATAAGCCCTACCTGTTTGCAGAGACTATGCAGAAGATTTCTGCTTTGTGAGAGTTTTGTGCAACATTTATAGTTTGTAAAATGAATGTGTGTCACTCAGGAATTCAAGGCTTATCTCCCTTCAGTCTGCTCTCGAGGCAAGATGTTCATGGTCAGCTGGGAATTCCACCTGCCTGGCACCAGAGAGAACCCAGAACAGGACAGATGTCCAGCCTGGGTTATCTCAGCAATTGCTGAGAGGGGGAAGATGCCCTGAGTTATGGCCCCAGCTGATGGACAGAACAGATGAGCTCTGCTGTGCCACAGGGGAAGTCCTGCTGCAGGAACCTCATGGAACCAAGGGTGCGTTGCGGCATTGTGATGCCTCATGGAACCAAGGAGACCATGGTGACACCAATGAACCTTATGGAACCAAGGGTCCATTGTGACAGTTTGGAACTACAGAGACCATTGTTGAGTACAGAACCTCATGAACCAGAAGTCCATTGTGACAGATCAAGGTCTCACAGAACCACAAAGAGCATTGTGACACCATGGGGCCCCATGGACCCAAATCTCCAATGTGACAGTTCAGAACCTCATGGAACCAAGGGGCCTTTGTACACTGCAAGGCCTCAGGGAATCAAGGAGTGCAAAGGTCACAAACATTCCCTGCAGGATTCTGCCTTGGGGAAGGAGAACCTCCTTGGTGGCACCTTGGGCTGGCACATGCCTGAGGAGTGTGTCTGTTTTCAGTGGCAAAAGTTTGGAGTTTTAGATTGCTTAAAAAAAACCAAAAAACAAAAAAAGCTCCCACTTTACCTGAGTGCCACCAGTTCTCAAAGACTCAGTGGGGAAAGGAAAAAGTAAATAACTTTAAAAGACTGAAGCAGCTAGAGGTTTGTAGCCATTGGCCATTGAGCCCCTGTTATGGGTTGATGTTTAGACTGGCTCCTCTCCTTGCTTCCCTCATGCAGCTGCCGGCCCCTCCCCCGGGCTGTTTTATTTAGGCTGGTGTTTTCCATCTGGCTGCTGCTGTGCCTCAGCTCTTGGGTTGTCTTGCTCTCTGCCGTTTTGCTCAGCTGCACCCCCCGCCCCCCCCCCGGCTGCTTTGGCCGCTTTTCCCCTTTCCCCCAACCGGTTTTGGCTGCGCCCGTGTTTTGGCTTGTCTTGGGTTCGCTTTGGCTTGTCTTGGGCTCGCTTTTGCTTGTCTTGGGCTTGCTTTGGCCTGCTCCCAGCTGCCCCTCCCCCTCTCTCCCTTCTCCCCATTCCAGGGATTTGCATCGACTCCGGAGGACGAGGATCTGGACTTCGGGAACCACTGCTGGAGGTCGACTCAGAAGGCTCTGCTGCCCTCCCCGGCGAGGACCGGCCGGGTTCATCTCATCTGAGTTTGGGCTGGGAAGTGTTCCTTTTGTATTTTTGTTAATAAAAAAGTTGTTTCTATTTTCAAAAAAAAAAAAAAAAAGAGGGGGGCTCTTTGGAGCTCTTTTTTCCCCAAATTTGTCCTAAACTTGGACATACTTTTTTGGTGCCCCGTGTGAGGAAAAGAACTCACGACCTTCAGATTATCAGCACCAGAAAAAGTGAAAAAACTTTTATCTAATAATGTGTTGTTTTCAGCTGTTGGTATGCCTACGTCTCTTAAATCCATAATGTCTTTTATTGTGGGAGCCTGTTTGTATGTGTGCTCGTTAGGTTTCTTTGAAGTTTTAATACCTTTGTGGTCATTGGGTTTGTTTATTCATCCGGAGATAGCTCCGGTGTTGTCTTTAATACGTAGTTTTTGTATGAAAGGGATATTAACAAAAATACTCATCGGGCTAGGCTTGGTGGCAATGGCATACAGGAGATTTATGAGAATGTTGGAATCTGCTTCAGGAATGTATAAATCATGGTTTGTGTTATTTATTAGAGGAGAAGCAGGCAAAGAAGATTTCCTGCCTTTATTTCCTTTCCTCTCCTTGAATCGGTTACATCTTTATTAGAAAACATCCAGATCTCCCTGAATATTAAGGAAATCATCTTTATGGCAATTAATTTAGTAAGTCTTTGTTGCACCATTTGCAGTTTATATAGAATAAAGGCTGAGATTTCTAAAGAGGCTGGGAAGACTCCTGATTTAGGAGTCAAGCTCAGCAGGAGGAACCTTGAGTGGAATGGCAAATGGGAGAAAATGGGCCAGATTTAAAAGGAATTTTCTGACCCCATAATCTGGGAATTCCCAACTGAAAAGATTCAGGATCCAATTGAGGTTGCAAGATACTTAAAGGGGAAGTGCCAGGATGGTTCTAAAGAGAAAAGGATTATTACAGTGAGCTGGGCCCTGGCACATGCATATCGCACCCTGCTAGACACTATAGAGCAGAAGACAGAGGAAAGGGAACAGGGAGATAAATTGTCTCCTATCCCAGTTATGCAGGTTGCTGCCAACCCCCTAGGCTGAAACTCAGCAACTAAGCTGGATAATAAGCCCCAACCAATGGCTGTGGCTACCAGTACAAGAAGTGGGAAACGCACCAAGAAGACCGATCGGCTGGTGGATGATGATCATGATGCTGGAGAGGGACCCTCGACACCTCCTGATGTAAAATTAGGAGTCAAAACAACTGGTGGGAGAGCAGAAACCAATAATGAGTCCTTTTCCCTAAAGGATCTTCGTGGATTAAGAAAAGATTACACCCGGCAACCTGATGAATCTATAATCAGCTGGCTAGTTCGTCTCTGGGATGCAGCAGGTGAGGCCACAGTTTTGGATGGCACGGAAGCGAGACATTTGGGGTCTCTGTCCCACGATCCTGTTATCGACCAAGGCGTGATGAGGGGGGCTAACCATCAAAGTCTCTGGGCACGGGTCCTGGATAGCGTGGCACAAAGATATCTGTGTGCAGATGACATGTATGTGCAGCAGACCCGATGGAAAACCATAGAGCAGGGGGTCCAACACCTCAGGGAAATGGCAGTAGCAGAAATTATTTTTTCGGATGACATAACAACTGGAAATCCAGACCTGGTACCATGCACACCGGTGATTTGGAGGAAACTCGTGCGGCTTGGGCCACCTGAATATGCATCTGCCCTAGCGATAAAAGAGAGATGAGGTGTATGAGACAGTACTCGATATAGCAAAGGAGCTTCATGCATATGCGGATGCAGTACATGGCCCGACTCATGCTAGAATTGCAGCTGTGGAAACACGCTTGCAAGACTTAGAAGATAAGATACAAGAGAATCATTGGAAACTTGAGGAGAAGATTAAGGAGGACCTCCTCCAAATCTCAGCTGTACTGATGAGAAACCCTGATAACCAATGCAGACGTTCCCCCAGTTGGGAGAGGAGGTATACTCCCCGAGCTGAGTTGTGGTTTGTCTTGCGGGATTCTGGAGAGAACATGAGAAGATGGGATGGGAAGCCTACGGCTGCTCTGGCAAAATGAGTGTGGGATTTGAAGGAAGAAAAAATTGAAAGAAGAAGTTCCACCAAAAGGAGAGCCGCTCCTGTTTCTCGCAGACAAAGTGCCGAACGTGATACTGATAATGACATGTCTGACCCTCTTGAGGGAACTTCTAAGATGTATGCCTCAGAAAAGAAGGAGCAACAGGCTTAGAGGGGCCCTGCCTCTAGCCAGGGTGAGGCAAGGGAGAACCGTGTTTTTTGGACTGTGTGGATTCGATGGCCTGGCACTTCAAAACCATGGAAATATAAAGCTTTAGTGGACACAGGTGCACAGTGTACGATACTTCCATCAAGACACGTGGGAACAGAATCTGTTTCAATTGCTGGTGTGACAGGTGGATTGCAGGACTTCACCCTGGTGGAAGCGGAAGTGAGTTTAACTGGAAAGGATTGAAAGAAACATTTTATTGCGACTGGTCCAGAGGCCCCATGTATTTTGGGCATAGATAACTTTTGGAGCGGATATTTTAAGGACCCAAAAGGACTAAGATGGGCATTTGGAATCGCAACTGTGATGGCAGAACGCATCCGACAATTGAACACCTTGCCTGGACTATCTGAGAATCCAATTACTGCAGGGAGAAGAACAACGAGTACCAATTGCCACTTCAATAGTGCACCGCCGGCAGTACAGAACAATGCAAGATGCTGTGATTCCTATTCATAAGATGATCCGAGAGCTGGAGAGCCAAGGGGTGGTCAGTAAAACCCACTCACCCTTCAACAGCCCCATTTGGCCTGTGCAGAAATCTGATGGGGAATGGAGACTGACTGTGGACTATTGGGCATTGAATGAAGTGACTCCACCACTGAGCGCTGCTGTACCGGACATGCTGGAACTCCAGTACGAGCTGGAGTCCAAGGCATGCCACCATTGACATAGCAAATGCATTCTTCTCCATTCCTTTGGCAGCAGAGTGCAGGCCTCAGTTTGCTTTCACCTGGAGAGGCGTGCAGTACACCTGGAACCTACTACCCCAGGGCTGGAAGCACAGTCCTACCATCTGTCATGGACTGATCCAGGCTGCAATGGAAAAGGGTGAAGCTCCAGAACATCTTCAATATATTGATGATATCATTGTATTGGGAAACACAGCAGCGGAAGTGTTTGAGAAAGGAGAAAAAATTATACAAATTCTCCTGGAAGCCGGCTTCGTGTTTAAGAAGAGTAAAGTTAAGGGACCTGCTCGGGAGATCCAGTTCCTGGGAGTGAAGTGGCAAGGTGGACGGGGCCAGATTCCTACTAATGTTATTAACAAGATTACAGCTATGTCTCCACCTACTAACAAGAAGGAGACACAAGCTTTCCTAGGTGCTACCGGCTTTTGGAGAATGCACATCCTTGAATACAGTCAGATTGTGAGCCCTCTCTACCAGGTCACTCACAAGAAGAATGATTTCCATTGGGACCCTGAACAGCAGCAAGCCTTTGCCCAGATTAAACAGGAGATCGCCCATGCAGTAGCCCTTGGCCCAGTCAGGAGGGGACCAGATGTGAAGAATGTACTTTACTCAGCAGCTGGAAGCCATGGTTTGTCTTGGAGCCTGTGGCAGAAGGTGCTGGACGAGACCCGAGGCCGACCCCTGGGATTTTGGAGCAGAAGTTACAGAGGGTCCGAAGGTAATTACACTCCCACAGAGAAGGAAATCCTGGCTGCCTATGAGGGAGTCCAAGCTGCCTCAAAAGTGATTGGTACGGAAGCACAGCTTCTCCTGGCACCATGACTGCCAGTGCTGTGGTGGATGTTCAGCGGAAAGGTTCCCTCCACCCATCATGCCACCCGTGCCACGTGGAGCAAGTGGATTGCCCTTATCACTCAGTGCGCCCGGATTGGAAAACTAAATCACCCTGGGATTTTGGAAATAATTACAAACTGGCCAGAAGGTGAAAGTTTTGGTGTTGCAGATGAGGACAAGAACCAGTGACATGGGCTGAAGAAGGTCCACCATATAACCAGTTGCCAGCAGAGGAAGCATGCTATGCTTTATTCACTGATGGTTCTTGTCACGTCGTAGGGACAAATCGGAAATGGAAAGCAGCTGTATGGAGCCCTACATGACGGGTTGCAGAGGCTACTGAAAAAGAAGGAGGATCTAGTCAATTTGCTGAACTTAAAGCTGTCCAACTGGCCTTAAATATCGCCGAAAGAGAAAGGTGGCCAAAGCTCTATTTGTATACTGATTCCTGGATGGTAGCCAATGCTCTGTGGAGGTGGCTGAAGAAATAGAAAGAGGCGAACTGGCAGCGTAGAGGAAGACCAATTTGGGCGGCTGATGAGTGGAAAGACATTGCCAATCGGGTAAAAAAACTACTTGTTAAGGTTCGCTATGTAGATGCCCATGTCCCCAGAGACAGAGCTAATGAAGAACAGCAAAACAACAAGCAAGTAGATCAGGCTGCAAAGATAGGGGGGTTGGAAATAGATTTGGATTGGGAACATAAGGGAGAGTTGTTCCTGGCTCGATGGGCCCATGATGCCTCAGGCCATCAGGGTAGGGATGCCACCTATAAGTGGGCACGAGACCGAGGGGTGGATCTTACCATGGACAGCATCTCTCAGGTTATTCATGACTGTAACACTTGCACTGCCATCAAACAGGCCAAGTGGGTAAAACCCCTCTGGTATGGTGGACGGTGGTCCAAATACAAGTATGGGGAGGCCTGGCAGATTGACTATATCACACTGCCTCAGACCCGCCAGGGAAAACGTTATGTCCTGACCATGGTGGAAGCCACCACTGGATGGTTGGAGACTTACCCTGTGTCCCATGCTACTGCCCGCAACACCATCCTGGGCCTGGAAAAGCAGGTCCTTTGGAGGCATGGTACCCCTGAGGGGATCGAGTCAGACAATGGGACTCATTTTAAAAATAACCTTGTCAATACCTGGGCTAGGGAACATGGTATTGAGTGGGTGTACCATATCCCTTACCATGCACCAGCTGCAGGTAAAGTGGAGAGGTACAATGGATTGTTGAAGACCACCTTAAAGGCATTGGGTGAGGGATCTCTCAAGAACTGAAAGCAGCACCTGGCAAAAGCCACTTGGTTAGTCAACACTCGAGGTTCCACCACCCGAGCAGGTCCCGCCAAGTCTGAGGGCCTTAATGTAATAGATGGAGACAAAGTCCCAGTGGCCCATGTCAGAGGGTTGCTAGGGAAGACAGTATGGATTCATCCTGCCTCGAGTACAGGCAAACCCATTCGTGGGATTGCCTTTGCTCAAGGTCCAGGATGTACTTGGTGGTTATGCAGAAGGATGGAACAACCTGCTGTGTACCTCAGGAAGATCTGATTATAGGATAAATTATACACAAATATTATTGTTGAGTGTCACCACCATTGTATGTTAGATTTTATGAATAGAAGGAAATGTGTAAGTGACAAAGGCCTGAGCAAGTGAGAAGGAGGAGATGTGTAAGTATTGAAGTTTTGAGCAAGTCAGAGGAAGTTTTCATATTGTGCTTAGTGAGTGTGTATCCCAATCGTGTGTCAATGATCACAATATGGGATAAGGGGTGGAATGTTATGGGTTATGTTTTGACTAGCTCCTCTCCCTACCCCCCACCATGGAGCTGCCCGCCCCTCCCCCAGGCTGTTTTATCTAGGCAGGTATTTTCTGCTTTTGCTGCTTTAGCTTTTAGCTGCTGCTTTAGCTGCTGCTCGCTGCTTCTGCTGCTGCTTCTGCTGCTGCTGCCCCCCTCCGCCCCGCCACCACTGCCTTAGCTGCTTTCCCCCCGGCTGCCTAAGCTGCCCCTCTCCCTCTCCCTCCTCCTCCTCATCCCCAAGATTTGCACCGGCTCCAGAGGACACAGATCTGAACTTCGGAGACCACCTCTGGAAGTCTGCCAAAGAAGCTCTGCTGCCCTTCCCGGCGAAGAGCAGCCGAGTTCATCTCACCTGGGTCTGTGCTGGGAAGTGTTTCTTTTGTATTTTTGTTAATAAAAAGTTTTTTCCACTTTCCCCTGAAGAAAATTCTTTCTGAGCTCGGTGAAGGAAGGAATTTTAAGGGGGGGAGGGGGTCCTTTGGAGGTCTTTTTCCCCAAATTTGTCCTAAACTTGGACAGTGTGCCAAGGAGGTTTCTCTTTCCAAGGCAGAGCCATGCAAGATCTGTTTTAGGCCTTTGGACTCCTTGGTTCCACAAGGCCCTGTTGTGTCACCATGGACTCTGGGTGCTGTGAGGCTCTGTAGTGTCACAATGGATGTTTGATTCCATTGAGCCCCACAGTATCACAGTGCTCTTCTTTTTCCTGTGGCAACCAGCAGCAAACCCCACTGGCAGAGCCACATGCCTGGGAAGAAGAAGAATGGGGGACATTTGGAGTGATGGTTTTTGTCTTCCTACATCACAGTGCTGTGGGGTGGGAACCTCCTGTGCTGGAGATGGCTGAACACTGGCCTGCCCATGGAAGGGGGAAGAGACAATAACCTCTGTGCATGGAACTACAACAGCAGAGAGGTCAGGCCAAAGGCTGTCTTTAAAAGTCTGTTAGCAGCAGAGGAAACATCAATGTGAGAGGAAAGATGTGTGCTAATGTCTTTACAAATCTCTTCATGGGTGAAGGGATGGCTGTTAGGGTCTCTGAATGGGTTGTAAAGTTTCTACTAGCTTTGGGCAGCAGGTTTGTTACTGGGCCCACACAGTTTGGCTCCTGAACCAGACAAGAGTCTGAACAAGGCTGAACTTCTGCACTTTGGGGGGAAATGTCATATTCAAGGGGGAATATGGGGTACACAGGTTGGGAAGGCTGTATCTTCCGAGTACCTTGGCCAGCGGGGAAGGGAAGAGGGCAAAGTGTGGCCAGGAGTTAAGGATAAAAGGAGGTTGCACTCTCTGAAGCCTCAAGAGAGAAAAATCTGTGGGTGTGTGCCCTGTAAAGAAGCCACCTTTTAGGATAGCGGCTGCCTTTATTGCACCAAATGTTTCCTCTCAACTGACATCAGGAGACTGGGATGGTGAGTTTTGTTTCCCATGAAAAAGAGCCAACGTTGATATCCAGGGGCCTCTAACTGGGACTGGGCTTCCACCTGCTAAAATTTCATAGGGTGCAGGATTTCTCCCAGACCAAAGCTGCCACCACCGAGAAGCCTGGGTGCTGTTGGAGTGCCAAATGCCTCCTCATAACTGACATCTGGAAACGGGGATGTTGAGGTTTTTCTCCTGTGGAAAAAGGCACCGTTCTTCTTTATGGTCCTTTGGGAGTGGGAATGGGTTTGTTTATGCTAAAATTCCCTACATAACAGGATTTGTCCCAGACCAAAGCTGCCAACTCCTAGGACCATGGCTGCATTTGGTGTGCCAAAAGCCTCCTCTGAACTGACATCAGGAAACTGGGATGGTTAGATTTGTTTCACATGGAAAAGAGCCACCAGGGTCCCATAGCTGGGACTGGGCTACCGCCCTCTCAAAGTCCATATGGTGCAGGATTTCTCCCAGAGCAAAGCTGCCATATCCTCGGACCATGGCTGCCATTGGACTGTCAAATGCCTTCTCCTAAGTGATATCTGGAAACTGGGATGGTGAGATTAATGTCCTGTGGAAAATAGCCACCATTCCTATTCAGGGGCCTTAGCTGGGAGTGGGTTTCTGCCAGCTAAAATTCCACATGGCACAAGATTTCTGCCAGACCAAAGCTGCCACCACTGAGAAGCCCAGCTGCCTTTGTTGCGCCAAATGCCTCCTCCTAAGTGACATCTGGAAACGGGGATGGTGATTTTGTTTCCTGTGGATAAGATCAACTGTTCATGTGCAGAGAACACAGGCCAGCCCTGCGCTCCCCAGGCAGGGAAAGCCCCGGGATGCCCCAGAGGATGGAGCACGGCCACTGCAGGGTGTCTGCCTGGTCCCTCTGCCGTCCTGTCCCTGCCAGGTCCACAGTGGGTGGCATGGGGCCAAGCTGGTGGCAGCCATCAGCCTTGAGGCAAGACCTTGAAGTTCACAGTGCTGTGGAACTGAAGCTTCAGCACAGAGACCTTTCCAACCTGATCTGCCCTCGTTCCTCTGAGTCTCTGCACAGAACACGGCGTGGAACAGAACAGCAGGAGGGGCCTGTGTGTCCCAGGGCTCTGGATTTGCCCCGGTTGAGCTCCACAGAGATGCAGGCAAAGTGAAGGAGCCAAACTTTATTGATGGAAAGCAAAGCAAAGGGATGAGCTGAAGGGGAACAAAAGGGATGGGCACAGACTGAGGACTGGAGGGAGGGAGCAGGATTGCTGGGAAAGGATCGAGAGTGGCCTGGCAAGCTCTTTCTCCAGCTCCCTCTTTACTCTTGGTGGAGGTAGAACATTCCACAGGAAAGCAACTGGTGCCACAAGGAGTGGGCGGCATCAGGCAGCTCTGGGGCGAACCCTCAGGACTGCTGCATCCTGAGGGAACACCGTTGGCCTTGACTTGTAGGCACCTGCAAAAGCTTCAAATCAGCTGCCTCAGTTTCCAGGACCTCTCTTGGCCACATCCTGATGTGTGTGCAGGACAACTGCGAGGCACTGCTGGGATCCCGCGGGACAGGGGCAGCTGTCTCGTGTGCACGTAGCACCCCGGCACGGAGCTGGGCTCATCCCAAAACCACATCAACCATCTGGTGTGAGCAGAGAGGAGCAAGGAGCACTGGGCTGGCTCCTCACAGGGTGTCTCAGCTGGGCTTGCACCACAACATGCCCCCGTTTGAAGGGCTGCTAATGCCCAGCTGCCAGAAATGCCGTCCTTGTTCTCTCCAAGGTGCACAGGAAGAGCCAATGAGCAGGATGCCTTGGGAGGCAAATCCTCCAAGCCTTTGCTGAGGCCAGGGACACAGCAAGATCAGCCAAGACTCTCCACGTTGCCTGGCCCACACAGCCCAGCTCGGTGCTGGCCCTGGCCCACAGCAGCTTTCACCAAGCGAGAGGCAAATGCATATGGCCAAGGGTTAAAAAGTTAACATATCGAAATATCCATTTATAACACTCCTGAGAACTCCCAAAACACCCCAATTCCCCCCGAATATCCTCCGAAAGTTAACTATGTTTGCTCCTGGCACGCATGAATTGTTGAATCAGAGCCTTTGGAGAGCAGGGCACAGCTAAAGAGCTAAAAGAGAAATGGGGGATTTGGAGCCTAATTTTTAAAATTGTTTGGATTTCTGGAGTCCTCTGGCACAAATAATAGCATCAGTTCTTTCCCCAGGTGTTGCTGCTGCTCAGGCATTGACTACACTTGAGAAGCTGAGGTGTTGAGTGAATGAACAGCTGAATATCACTTTCACTGTTTTGAAACAAATGCTTACAGATGTAAATAGCATTAGACACCCCACACTGCAGAACAGAGCTGCTATAGATTTTTTGCTATCAGCACATGGGCACGGGTGTGAGGATTTTGATTGGATGTGTTGGATGTGTCTTTCTGTGCATTCTGCATCCATTCACGAGAAGATCAAACAGCTGCAAGATAATATGAGGAAGTTAACTGTGGATGATTGGGGTTTGGATGAGTGGTTAGAAGGGTGGGGAATACTTAGGTGGTTGAAAGATATAATCCAAGGGGTTTGGATATTTTTGTTCGTCATTAGCACATTGTTTTTTCCATAAATAAAGTTAGTGATTCACTTGATAAAATAAGATAGAACATGATATGATATGATATGATTGATATAATACGATAAGATAAAGAATATTATAAAAGATAAGATAGTATAAGAATACGATAAAGTAAGGCTAGGATAAGATAAGACATGATAAGGATAAGATAACAAAGACGATTTGGCTGGTGCAAAAAAAGAAGGGGAATTGTAGTAATGCTGAACAAGTTTGAGACACTGGTGGACATGTCTATACAAATCTGGACTTTGTGTGGTGTGCACCAGCCAAAACCCATATTTAGTCGCTGTATTTTGCTGCTCAGTTCTTTCTGCATATTTTGGTGTTTGTTCAAACGCTTCTTTCACATGCCAGCTGTTTTTGTGCATTTCTTAGTTTAGACCAGTGTTTATAATAGGTGCACAGCATGAGAAAATTTTAGGAATTTTTTGGTAACTTGTTTGAAACCCCCCAAGGCCGCTGGAACATAAACTATGCTAAATTGGGAGAGAAGAAGTTGAAAACACAGAACACCAAGATTAGAAGATTCAAGATAACAGGAGGCGGTGAAACTGCATGTGACCACCAATTACTGACTCTGGGGGGTTTGAATGGGTGGATCAACACCCTAAAATTACCAACTGTAGAGTGTGTGCCCACATGGGTGATGGTTCTAGAAATGGATAATTAGAGTGAACTATAAACAATAAATCAGCTTCTGCAAAATCATATTGATCTGCTGTCCAGAAGTCCAGTTTGTTCCTGCAGGGGCTGTGC
>NW_027635951.1:73627-103243 GCF_903797595.1 Erithacus rubecula | reverse complement strand
TGGACTTGCCCCCCCAATTAAATCCCAAACCAACCCCAAATAAACTCCAAATGAACCCCACTGTGCCCCCAGGGCTGGAGTGGTTTTGGGGGGGAGTTTGGTTTGGTGGTTTGACCCCAAAGTTTGGTGATGGGGAGGTTTGATCCTAAGGTTTGGGGAGGTTTGACACCCCGGGTTTGGGATCAGGGATTTGACCCCAGAATTTAGGGATTGAGGGGGTTGGACCCCAAATTTAGGTATCAGAGGGTTGGACGCCCCCAATATTTCAAACTAACATTTGGGAATTGAGAGTTTTTGACTCCAAAATTTGGGTTTGGGGGTGTTTGACCTCAGGATTTGGGGGATTTTGATCCCCCAGGTTTGGGATAGCGATTGAGATCAAAACAATTCCTTGAAAACAGTGGCAGGATCGGGATTGGGAACAGGATTGGAATTGAGAATGAAATAGGGATTGGGAATGGAACGGATCGAGAACAGGAACGGGACTGGGAATGGGAACGGATTGGAATTGGGAAAGGAAATGGGAATGAGATTTGGAATGGGATCAGGACAAGGATTGGGACTGGGAAAGGGAACAGGATCGGGAATTGGAACGGGAATGGAAACAGGATCAGGAATGGGAACAGGATTGAGAATGTGAATGAAAGAGGGATTGGGAATGTGAAAGGGATTGAAATTGGGAAAGGGATCGAGATTGGGAATGAGACCGCAATCGGAAATGGGAACAAGATTGGGAATGGGAACAGGAACAGGACTGGGAATGGGAAGGAGATAGGGATTGGGCATGAGATAGGGATTGGGAACAGGAATGGGATCAGGATTGGAATGGGATCAGGAACAGGATTGGGAACGGGATCGGGATCAGGAACAGAAGAAGATTGAGAATGGGAATGGGAATGAGATAGGGATTGGGAACAGGATTGGGAACGGGAATGGGTTTGGGAACAGGAACCGGAATGAGATAGAGGTTGGGAATAAAAATGGGAACCCGGATCGGGATGGTAAAGCTGTGACATAAATGGGTGCCTTGGCTGGAACATCTCAAATTGCAGAAGTAAAACCAGGATGGGCAGGAACAATTTTTCCTGGCTGGGAACTGGAATTCCAGACCCTGGAAGTGTGAGCCATGCAGGACCATCCAGACTGGGATCATGGGGGCTGGGATGACGTGGACTGGGATCCTCCAGACTGGGTCTGCACAGACTGGGACCAGAAGGATCAGGGCCCTGCAGACTGGGATTGTTCAAACTCGGATCCCATGGACTGGGATAGTGCAAACTGGGCTCACATGGACTGGGATTGTACAAACTGGGATCACACGGACTGGGACTCTACAAACTGGGACCATATGGACCGGGATGCTGCTCCAGAACTATGGAAACTGAGGCCCCACCCAGGGTCCCTCCCAGTCCTGCCCAGTCCCGTGTGGGGGCGCAGCCAAAACTCCCCGCAGTGAATGAGCAGGTCCCAGAGCGCTCCCGGTGTTGGTCCCCTGTCCTGGTCCCGGTCTCAGTTCTCAGTTTGGAGCAGTACTGGAGCGCTCCTGGTGCTGGTTCTGGTCCCGATCAGAATCTTGATCCCAGAGCAGTGATGGCCTTGGTCTCATTCTGGCCCTATAGTAGTGCCAGTTTTTGGTGCCAGTGCCGGTTCTGGTTTCAGTCTCGTTCTTGGTCTCATCGTGGTTCCAGTTACAGTGCTTGCACCAGTGCCAGTGTTGATCCTGGAGTGCTCCCCAGTGCCAATCTCAGTCTCAGTCCCGGAGCTCTCCTGGTGCCTGTCCCAGTGTCCGGTGCTGGTCTCAGTCTTGGTCCCAGTACAAATTCTGGGGCTGGTTTTCAGTCTCAGTCTCAGTCCCAGCCTTAGTTCCAGTTCTGGGAGTTGTGCTGGTCTCGGTTCTGGTGGGTTCGTGTTCCCAGTATTGGTCTCGGTCTCCATTATGATGTTGGTCTCAGTATTGCTGCTGGTCCCGGTCCAGGTGCTCATCATGGTCTTGATTTCAAACATTTTAGGTCCATTTGACTGATTTTATAAAAACTGGGATTTTAGACTGGATTTTAGGTTCCTTTTGGATGATCTTAGGCCAGTTTTGATGATTTTAGGTCCCCTTTCTGTGGATTTGAGTTCCCTATGGCTGATTTCAGGCCAAACCTGGTGGATTTATGCTGCATTTGAGGCCCTTTTTGGGTGATTTTAGACCTAACCAGGTTCTGTTAGGACTGTGTGGCCCTTTGGCCCCGCCCCTTTCCCCTCCCAGTTCCCGCCCCTTTTCCCTCCCAGTTCCCGCCCCTTTTCCCTCCCAGTTCCCGCCCTTTCCCCTCCCAGTTCCCGCCTCTTTCCCCTCCCAGTTCCTGCCCCTTTCCCCTCCCAGTTCCCACCCCTTTCCCCTCCCAGTTCCCACCTTTCCCTTGACCCCGCCCCTTTCCTCTCACAGTTCCTGCCCTGCTCTTGGTCCCGCCCCTTCCTCTCCCAGTTGGAGGTTCGGAATGGGGCAGGAGGAGGAGGGAGGGAGGAGGAGGCGCAGCGGCAGCAGAAGCAGCAGGAGACAAGGTGCGAATCGATCATGAGCCCGGAGCTGACGGAACTCGCAGCCCCCCCCCGGGACCATCGCCCCCCATCCCGCAGGTGCCCGGGGAGGGGGAGCTCGCCCCAAGTATCCCGGGGGGGGGTCCCTTGGTTTGGGGTTTTTTGGGGGGATGTTTGGATCGTTTAGGGCTGCAGAGGCGCAGATGGCCCTCGGAGGACATCAAGGGGTCCCCGGGAGGTGTTTTTGGGGGTCCCGGTGGGTGCGGCAGAGCCCCGGCGGGGGCGGGGGGGATGCGGGTCCCCCCGCGGTGGGGGTTGTTCTTCCCGGGCCCTGCGGGCTCTGCCGGGGCCCGTGGGGAGCATGTGGGAGCGGCGGGATCGACAGGGGGGACAGCAGTTTGGGGGAACCCCGGGAGAGGCGCGGCTTCCCTGAGCGGGAGCGCAGAGAGAGGAGAGCCCCAGAAGGGCAAAGCGGGGAGCCCGAGAGGGGGAACCCCTGGCATTGCTGGGACCCTGGCGGGGGGTGCTGGGGCTGGAGGGGCGGCACGGTCGGGAAAGGGATTCGGGGCTCCTGGTGCCGCCAGTGGCTGCTCCCAGCATGAGCCCAGTCACTCCCAGGCATTCCATGTTATGATGGAATTTGCCCCAAGCACGGTTCCAGTTGCTCCCAGTTCCTCCCACTGTGGTCCAGTGTGTTCCCCATTCTCACAGCATCCCAGTCACTGCCAGTTTGATCCCAGTATGAGTCCAGTGTGATGCCAGTCTCAGCCAGCAGGGCCCCAGTCACTCACACTTGCCTCAGTTGCCCCAGCATGGTCCCAGTTTCCCCCCAGCACATTCCCAGTCACTCTCAGTTATGTCCCAGTCACCACCTCAGACACTCCCAGTATATCCCAGTTGTCTTGGACAATCTCGTAGTCGTTCCCAAGCACTCCCAGTTATCTCAGCGTGGTTCACTTGCCCCCAGTTTTATCCCAGTTGCCCTACAATACTCCCAGTGCTTCTCAGCATTTTTTTGGGTGAGGAGGAGAATGCAGAACTCCAAAGCTGATCCAAATCACTCTCATTCATTCCCTATATGATGCAGCTTTCCCCAAGGATGTACCCAGTTGCTCTCCAGTTCCTCCCATTTTCATCCAGTGCATTCGCAGTTCTCTCAGTTGCCCCCAGTATAGTCCCAGTCTCTCCCAGTATCAGGCCAGTGGACCCCAGTGTGATCCCAGTTGCCCCCTGTCAATGCCAGCATGACCCCAGTAGCCTCCAGTATAATCCCTTTGACTCCCTGTCTCTCCCAGTATATCCCAGTCACCCCCAGCATGCTGCCAGTCACTCTCACTTCTTCCCAGTTCTTTCCCCATGATTCCAGTTGTTCACAGCCACTCCCAATCCATCCCAGTCCATCCCAGTATGATTCCAGTCACCCTCAGTGTGATCCCAGTCTCACCCAGCATGGACCCAGCTGCTCTCACTGTGATCCCAGGATGATCCCAGTTGCTGCCAGAATAGTTCCAGCTGTTCCCAGTTCCTATCAGGATGATCCCTAGAATAGCCCCAGTCTCTCTCAGCATTGTCCCACTATCTCCCAGTTGCCCCCAGCCTGGTTCCAGTCCCCCCAGTGTGGTTTCAGACACTCACATTATATCCCTGTTGCTCCAGTTAGGTTCCAGTTGTCTCAGAATGATGCCAGTCTTTCCCAGTTACTCCCAGTTGTCTCCAGCCTGATCCCAGTTTCTGTCAGTTCCCATACTCCCAGTAACTCTCAGTATGATCCCTGTCATGGCCTCAGTCCCCTCAACATGGTTCCAGTACCTTCCCAGTTGATCCCAGTTTCTCCCAATGTGTCCACATTTTCCTCCCAATGTGGGCCCAGTTACTCCCAGTAACTCCCAGACAGTTTCCATTCCCCCAATCCCAGTGGCTCTCAGGATGATCCCTGAGACTTGTAGTCACTCCCAGTATGGTTCCAGTCATTTCCAGTATGACCCCAGTCACTCCCAGATCCTCTCAGTATTCTTCCATTCATGCCCAGAGTGACTCCCTGTCACTCCCAGTGTGGGCCCAGTTGTTCCCAGTCACTCCCAGTATGGTTACAGTCAGGGCCAGGACTTTTGCTGTCACTCCCAGTCTGATTGCAGTATGATCCCAGACTAGGATATTCCCAGTACTATTCCAATCACTCCCAGTACAATCCCAGGTAGTTCCAGTAGGATCCCAGTATGACTCTGACATGGGCACAGCTGCTCCCATTATCATCCCATGTGGTTCCAGTTGCTCCCATTTCCCCTCATTTTGATTTCAGTCTCTCCCAGTGCATCCCTGTTGCCACCACCATGTGGCCCAGTCCCTCCCAGTTGTCCCCAGCTGATTCCAGACTGATCCCAGTTGTTCACAGGCATTCCCAGTCACTCTCACTGCAGTTCCAGTTGCTGCCAGTATGATCCAGTATGATCCCAGTATTTCTGTGCATGGTTCAATTTCCTCCCAGTTCCTCCATTTGCCCCTAGCACAGTCCCAGTCACTCCATATATAATCCCAGTTTCTCCTAACATGGTCCCAGTCATGTCCAGTTTCTTCAGTACAGATTAGTAGTTCCAACTGACTCCCAGTGTCCCTCAGTGTGGTCCCAGTTCTCCCCAACATGGTCCTGATTTTTCCCGGTGTGGTTCCAGTCACTCCAGTGTTACAGATAAAAACGAGATCAAGCAGAATTAAATATGATTAAAATAAGCGATATTTATTTTGCGCCTGAAACACGGTCCTCGACAGCCACAATCAAACAGGACAATGCCGAGCCCGGGGTCGGCATCGGGTGAACACACAATGATTCAAACTCTCCGCTTTAGTTAGCCCTGTTTTTATACAGTTTTTCCTTGCCCGGAGCGGAGGTCTTTGTCTTCTCTTGATGTTCAGCATATTCATGTAGTTTTCTTTCACCACGTTGAGCTGGATAAAACCATATCCTGGGAGATGATGAATTTTGATGAAGGCAAGTTCATGTTTACAGGAAGGTGGAATTGAAATGTAACTTGCAGATTTTGGTTTGCTGGAAACGGGCATTCAGATGTATTTTTCTTGATGGCTCTGATTACCTTAATTGTGGGTGCTTATCGGGCTCTTATCTTTTGGGTGTTCCCAGGACAGAGCCATCTCCACCGTGGCTACGTCTATTGTCTTGCTAACCCGAGCTCTTCAGCTTTTGCTGGCAGTTACAGTGTTGTTATGAAGCAATCCCCTTGCAATCCCTTTGCAGCTTTTGTTTTTTTTTTTTTTTTATTATTAATTTACTCACAGAAATTGCTTATTCTACATTAATTTTCAACTTTACACGAATTACATTATATTACATATTACACCAGTAAGGTCACAGGCACTCCCAGTATATCCCAGTTGCCCTGAACATGCTCCCAGTCATTTCCAGTGTCAGCAGAAAGGTTCCAGTTCCCCCAGTACAGGCCTGTCCCTCCCAGTGGTGCCACTCCTGGGATCCCCCACACCTCTCTGTGTTCTCGGATCTCCTGAGAGGCGCCCCAAGGGCTGGAAATCACCCCCATGGTTCCCAGCAAACCCCAGTTTGGATCTGCAGCTTCCCAGTTTCCCTCTCCCTTTTCCCGGCCGGGTTCCCCCCGGCCCCAGCGGGTGGGAGCAGCCGAGAGCCCCGCGCTGCCCATCCCGACCTGTCCCGGCTCCATCCCCGCTCCTCCCGCGGGCTGCGAGGGATCGGGAATGGGGCACCGAGGGTGTCACTGCTGCTGGGGGAGGAGGAGGAGGGATAGGAGAGGAGGGATGAAGGAGGAGAGCGAGAAGGGATGGAAGTAGGGGAGGGACGGGGGAGTCAGGAAAGAGGAGGAGGAATGGAAAAGGAAAGACAAAGAAGGATCAGGAATAGGGAAAGGAGGAATGAGGTCGAGCACTCCCTGAATTCACAGATCCCCCATCCATGGGACCATCGCCCCCCACAGGTGACCGGGGAGGGGGAGCTCAGCCCAGATATCCCAGCGGGTCCCTGGGTTGGGATTTTTTGAAGGGATGTTTGGAGAATGCAGAACTCCAGAGCAGAGTAGAAAATGCCCCTTGGGGGGACACTGGGGGGTCCCGGTGGCGGCTGCTGGCAGAGGCAGCCTGGAGGAGCAGAGCCCTGTGTCCCCCAGGACCCCAAAATGGGGAGCCCAGAGAGGGGGGAGCACTGCCATTGGCGGGACCCTCAACAGCCTGGAGATGGGCAGGGGGGACTCCATGACCCCTGCACCCCAAAGCAGAGAATAAGGGGAGAAGGGACCCCGGGACTCCAAAATCCCCCTGGATCCCTAAATGGGGAGAGGGAGGAGGTGGGAGCTTTTCAGATTGCAGGGACTCCCAGCAGCCTGGGGAGGGTGGGCACCGGGTAGATGGGGGACCCCCATACAAGCATGACCCCCAGCAGCTGGGACAGGGGGAATGCCCGAACACAAAGGGGAGGGACCATTCTCAGGAACTCTTGGGAGGCATTTTCAGGGCCAAATGTTGGTGTTTGGGAGGTTTTAATGGACACCAGCTGCCCGGGGACTTCTAGAGATGGACTTGGGCAGGAGGAACTGTTGCCTTTAGGAGCTGGAACAGAGATCACACAGAGTTAGGGGAAATAAAATGGGTATTTATTCAAAGGCCTGCAAAGGCCACACCCTGGCAGCACAGTGCCACAGCGTGGCCCCTGCCCTGTCCGAGTGGCTCTCAGGTGGAAGCGAGAGAGCAAAAGGTCACATGATTTTACACTCATATAAACTCTGGCCATCCAATCAACAGTTTCAATTTGTAGAATGTAACTTCCCTTTTCTCCTGGCTGAATCGTGCTCTTCTCACATTGTTTATACTCAAGGCCTGGAGCCTGAGGACAACTGTCCTTGAGTCCATAGCTGGTATCGGAATATTTCGCCTTCATCATCCTAAAGCACAACTAAAAGCATACCCAAGCAGAACAGAAAACTTGGATCTTAAGGCATGATTCCCCCCTTTAGAGGCTTGACAAGGCCTCTATACCTCTTCAAGTCTCTATTCTAAACTTGTCAATTTCACTAATGACAAAAACTTAATGACTTATCAGTGTCTAACAATCTAACAATCAATAACAATGTAAGTATTTAACATTAGATAAGTATCTAATAAGAAATACATACTAATAAATGAACTTAATAAACATCTAACAAAATAATATCTTACACAATCAACTATTATGTAAAGAAGAATAGTAATTGAACACAAAGGAAGAATCACTTAAAATATGTTATCATTAATATCAGTCTTTGTAGTCTTTGTTGTTACAATTGTTCAGGAGCTGAGGCTTTCTTAATTCTGGAGTAGTGAATCCAGGGTCCTCTGTCCGCGACTTTGACTGCGGTAAAGGTTGTCAGCAGGACTTTAAATGGTCCTTTCCACTTGGCTTGCAGAGGATCACTGTCCCACCATTTCACATAGACCCAGTCTCCAGGCTGGAATGGATATGCAGGTGTGTCTAGTCCTAGATAGCACAATGTGACTCTGAAGCTTCTGTAAAGTAGAACCTAAAGCCATTAAATAATGCTGCAAATCACATTTCCCCTTCAAATGAATTTCACCTGGAATATGTGGACTTTGACATGGTCTGCCATACAGTATTTCGTAGGGACTGATGTTATCTCTCCGCCTTGGTTGGATGCGAATTCTCAGTAAAGCTATAGGTAGGGCCTGAACCCATGTCATGGATGTCTCCTGACAAATTTTACTAATTTGTCTTTTAAGAGTTCCATTCATACGTTCGACTTTACCACTTGCTTGGGGTCTGTAAGGTGTGTGCAGATCCCAGGTAATTCCTAAAATCCGGCTAACATCTTTAACCACTGTAGCAACAAAGTCCCCTATCCGATGATATTCCCAAGGGAACCCCGAATCTCAGAATGATATGGTTAAGCAGATCTTTCACCACCTCCTTGGCTGTGTTAGTGCAACAGGGGTAAGCTTCTGGCCATCCACTGAAGGTGTCAACTAATACCAGTACGTACCAGTATCCCTCTTTCTGTGGTAACTCCGCAAAATCTATTTGCCAGTAATCCCCAGGAAGATCTCCTGCTTTTGTTACTCCTAATACCACTTTCTTTTTTATGTCAGGGTTGTTTTTACAGCAAATTTCACATTTACTTACTACTGATTGTATAAAATCAATCATTCCCTTTCCTATTACTACCTTTCTTAGATGTTTCAAAAGGTATCCAACCCCGTAATGTGTGGTTTCCTGTTCCCTCTGGACTAATTCCTGAAGGATCAGGGGTGGGACTACCACCTGGTTCATCGGGGTAACAGCCCACCCACCTTCTGTAATTTCAGCTTTAAGAAATTTTATTACTTTGTCATCTGCCTGATCATATTTTGGGGTGTACCCTGACAAATCAATCTCTTTTTGCGGAATTACTGCAAGAATACCTTTTTCTGTAATCCTTCTTGCTGTTTTATCAGCAAAACAATTTCCCAGTTCTGGAGCAGTTTTCCCCTTTTGGTGACCTCTACAGTGCATGATAGCTACTTCTGCGGGTATTTTAATGCTTTCTAAGAGGGCAAGTATTTGCTCAGCATGCTTGATTTGATTACCTTGACCATTCAAAAGTCCTCTTCCTTTCCAGATAGCTCCATGGGCATGGACAACACTAAATGCATATTTGGAATCAGTCCATATATTTACCTTTTTCCCCTCTCTCAGGTCTAGGGCTCTTGTTAGTGCAATCAGTTCAGCTTTCTGTGATGACACGTCCGCTGGCAGGGCCTTTGCCTCGATCACCTTGTTCTGTGTGGTCTCTGCATAGCCTGTCATCCTTTTACCATTTTTCATGAAGCTGCTTCCATCTGTAAAAAGCTCCCAATCTGGATTCTCCATGGGCACATCTTTCAGATCTGACCGGCTGGAACAGACCTCTTCAATTATCTGCAAGCAGTCGTGCTCTGGCTCATTGTCAATTAAAATGGAGGACAGAAACATAGCGGGGTTAACAACAGAAGTTGTTTTTAAGGTAACATCATCTTGCTCTAACAGCAGTGATTGGTATCTCAGCATCCGGCTGCTGGACAACCAATGTTCCCCTTTTTGTTCAAGGACAGCTGCTACAGCATGGGGTACATACACTACAGTATGTCACCCAAGGGTAAGTTTTTGGGCCTCCTGGATCAAAATGACAGTGGCTGCCACGGCCTTTAGGCACCCTGGCCAACCTTGTGCAACATTATCCAGCTGTTTAGACAAGTAGGCCACAGCTCTTCTCTGGTTTCCGAGATGCTGTGCTAGCACCCCCAAAGCCATATTCTGTCTCTCATATGTAAAAAGTTCAAAGGGTTTAGTTAGATCTGGCAGTCCCAGTGCTGGAGCTGACATCAGTGAGCGTTTCAGCTGTTTAAAAGCTGCTCTAGTGTGTTCAGTCCATGGAATAATTCCTCTCTTGGCTGCTTTCAATGCCCCATATACGGGTTTTACTAGGAGTCCATAATTTGCTATCCATAAACGACACCAACCTACCATTCCTAGAAAAGCTTGCATCTCTCTCACTGTATGAGGCTCTGGGAGTTGACAGATAGCTTCTTTTCTTTCCTTGCTGAGTTGTCTGTGTCCCCGGAAGATCTCAAGTCCCAAATAGACAACTGTTTCTTTAGCAATCTGTACTTTGTCTTTAGAGACTCTGTACCCATTAAGTCCCAAAATGTTTAATAAACTTACAGTGAATCGTATGCTGTCATCTCTGGTCTTGGCTGCAGTCAAGATGTCATCCACATATTGAAGAATAACTCCCTTTGGCTCCTGTTTTTTCTAGTCCTCCAATTCCCTCGCTAGCTGGTTCCCAAATATAGTTGGGCTGTTCTTAAAACCTTGGGGTAAAACTCTCTAGGTGAGTTGACATTTTCTTCCTGTCTCGGGATTTTCCCATTCAAAAGCAAAAAGGTCTTGACTATTTTTGTGTATAGGAATGCAGAAAAAGGCATCTTTCAAATCTATAACAGTAAACCACCCTAACTCATCTGTCAAAAGTGTGGTCAAAAGGGTGTAGGGATTAGCTACTACTGGATGTATATCCTCTGTAATTTTGTTAATTGCTCTCAAGTCTTGTACTAATTGGTAACTCTTACCATCTGCCTTCTTAACAGCTAAAATGGGGGTATTGAATTTGGACTCACATTGCACTAACAAACCATGTTGTAGGAATTTTTCAATTATAGGTACCAATCCCTTACGACTTTCTAATTTTAAGGGGTATTGTTTCTGCCTTACCAGTGTGGCTCCTGGTTTGAGTGCAATACTCACTGGTTCTGCCCGCTTGGATCTTCCTGGCATATCACTGGCCCACACTATTGGATTTACCACACTTTCCACTTCAGTGGGGATTTCACTGCATTTTTCCTGTATAAAGAGTGCAGCAACTTGGACAAATTTAGATTCAGGAATTATTACTTGTACACCCCTTCCTTTTCTAAATTTAATCACTGCTTCCAATTCTTCAAGCAAATCCCTCCCTATCAATGGTTTTGGGGAGTTGGGCATGTAAAGAAATTGATGGGTTACCCAGTGCTTCCCCAGTTTGAATTTTAAAGGTTGGAAAAAAGGCCTTGTTTCAGTTACCCCAGTCACCCCAACACCATGTACAGTGTCGTGACTCAGTTCCCCTTCTAAGGTATTTAACACAGAATATGCTGCTCCGGTATCTACCAAACACTCGATGTCATCATTCCCCAGCTTAGTCATAACCAAGGGCTCTGCTGGGGGAGGAGCCCTCGGTCGCTGTCACTCAGAGCCCGAGCCACTTGAAGTTTGTACTACCAGGAGCTGGGAAACTGAGGATTTTTCTTTCAACACTGGACAGTCCTTTTTCCAATGTCCCCACTTTCTACAGTATGCACACTGGTCCCTCTCTGTAGGGGAGGCTTTGTTAGATGACTTTTTCTCAGTTGCCTTTTTACTAGGTTGGGGTTTAACCCTTTCAGTTGGACCCCTATCCCGAAACACCTTCCAGGCAACCTCTAGCAGTTTTTCCATATCTCGAGCTCCCTCTATCTTTTGTAGCTTCCTTCTTATATCATTTGAAGCCTGACCCATAAACAACAAAACCAGATGTGCTTTACCATCAGCTGATTCAGGGTCTAAATCAGTATACTTAACAGTGGTTTCTCTTAATCGGTTTAAAAAATGAGTGGGTGATTCATCATAATTTTGTCTTATTTCATAAAGCTTTGACAAATTTATGGCTTTAGGTACCCCATGCTTTAACCCATATACCACAAGGCTTTGATATCATTTCAGTCTTGCCATTTGTTCTGGTATATTTGGATCCCATCCAGGATTTTCGAGGGGAATATCTGAGTAACCGTACCTTGAAGTAATGCACTGGCTACGTTCCCCTCCACTGAGGTTATGATGGCCTTATAGACCATTTGTCTCTCAGTGGGATCAAGTAATGTATCTAACATAGAGTTCAAATCTGCCCAGTCAGGGTTCTGTGAATTAATAGCCCGTTCTATTAGTTTTCCAATTTATCTGGGTTCTCTTTATATTTCCCCATGGTACTTTTCCACTGCTCTAACTCTATAAGGGAGTATGGGACTTTCACATATATTGGCCCCTGATTGCCTACTGCTTGTCTTAAAGGGGCTTGCAAAATTGGTTCTCTTTCTTTCTCCCTTCTTGATCTAGTACGCTGGGCAATTGGGCTACATTCTCTGAGGGCTCTTCTTACTATCCTTCCCCTCCTTCGCTTGTTTAAAGCAGCAATAATTTAGTCTATTTCATCATCCTCTTCTTCCTCAGAGTCATTTGAATAAAAACTGTCCGAGTCTGTTGTGGCCTGCAGTGTACCTCGGCTAGTCCCCATCCTAGAAAGCACCAGGCAAGACCTTTTGCGACGCCGCTCCCGGGCTGTGTGTCTGCGATCTTTCAGTGTCACCTCCGGTGGCACCTCCCTGGCCCTCGGGGTTGCCGTGGGATCTCACAGGCCCAAGGACGGAGGAGGTACCACTTCCCCTGCGGGAGGTTCCCTCCCCACCTTCTTTGTAAAAGGCCCTGTCCCCTGCCCCTGCTCTCGGGGCGGTGTGGGGGCTGCCGGGGCCGTGTCCCTTTGCTGCTGGGGCTTTGTCCCTTTGCTGCCGGGCCGTGTCCCTTTGCTGCCGGGGCCGTGTCCCTGCTGCCAGGGCCGTGTCCCTGCTGCCAGAGCCCGCCTTCCTCCTCTGTCCCTGACCCAGGCCCTGCCTGGCCCGTGCCCCCTTTGCAGGGCTGCGGTCTGGCTCGAGCCTGTGCCCAGCGCAGCCGGGACCGATTCGGCCCTCATGGCCGGTGGCACCAGCTCCAGCTCTGATTCCTCTGATTTTTTATATAAAGTACTGAAAGTTGGCTCCTTCTTTTTACCCTTTAAGACTAATATATGCTCCTTCTCCTTATCGCGATCCTGCTCGCTTGATAACACCAGAAAGAGCCGGGCATATTCTAATTCTTCAAAAAATCTATCTCCGCTATTCGAGATATTAAACTTAATACTAATTTCGGATCTAAACTTCCAAACCTAGGCCATGTTTCTCTATTATCTAATTCATATGCTGGCCACATTTTTTCAGAGAGTCTAATCAGTCTAGGTTTGAGACCATAGACTCCTCCTCAACTAGATTTGCCCAGTTTTTCAGTATTAATCCCAAAGGGCTATCTCTTGGAATGCTTCCGCTATCATGTTCAGAAGAGGATGTGCACCCCATTCTGATACCCTAAAATATACAGCAAAGCACAAACAGTTGGCATTCAAACCCACGACCCTCTGAGCCACAGCACAGACACTAATGAACTGCAGCACCCTTTGGCTTCAAGCCAAGAGCTCTGCAATTCAAACCTGCTCTTTATGAAGGTGGTCCTTCACACAGATAAAGAGCACAAGTGTTGTGCTGAGGTTGTCCAAAACAAATTCACACTTTACAAGATCACAAATTACAAATCCTGAGATTCTCCAAAACAAATTCACACTTTCCAAAAATACAAATTACAAATCCTCTTAGCACCTAACCCAGATGCTAAACAAACAGAATACCCTTTTATTCCATCACTCACATGTCTCTGTTCCCAGGGTTCTTGGCTGTGATATCTCTGGACCTGCGTTGGGCCTTTCCAGAACTGTCAGCCTCAATCCAGGGATTTTCCAAATGCCTCCTCTCCTGGCTGGCTTGCCAAAAACTGTTGACTTTAGGAGCTGGAACAGAGATCTCACAGAGTTAGGGGAAATAAAATGGGTATTTATTGAAAGCCCTGCAAAGGCCACACCCTGGCAGCACAGTGCCACAGCGTGGCCCCTGCCCTGCCTGAGTGGCTCCAAGATGGAAGTATCAGAGGGCTTGGTCACACGATTTCACGTTTTTATAGACTTCAGCCCATTTACATACAGCAGTCCACCATCCAATTAATAGTCTCAAATTGTAAGGTGTCCTCCTCCTCTTCTCCTGGCTGGCCTGCCCTCCTCCTCTCACATTGTTTATACTTTTGGCCTGGAGTCTGAAGAAACTGTCCTTGAGTCCATAGCTGGTATTGGACTATTTCGCCTTTATCACACTAAAGCACCATGGAAAGCACACCCAAGCAGAACAGAAAACTTGGATCTTAAGGCATCACTCCCATGCTGGTGCTGCAGGCGGGAAGTGCAAATCTGCAGGGCTGGAGAGCCCCTGAGCCCAGGGTGAGGGGTCCCCCTGTGCTGAGCTGTGCTGGGGCTGTTCCTGTGCTCAGGGACACTTGGGATGGGCCATGGCACTTGGCCACCAATGGAGCTTCTGTGCACTCCTCAGGCAGGACCCAATGTCCTGGTTGGATGTTGGTAACAGCAAAGTGCGAAGGCAGGCTCTGTGCCAGCCCAGCTTCCTGTGGGAGAGATTTCACAGGAGCCAGGATTGTGGCCACAGACTGTTTGAAATATACATCCCTTATCTCCACCCCCCCCCCCCAGGTGGAGAATTTGCAGGGTAAGGAATTCCAAACAGCAATTCCAAGGGTGATAATTGAATATCTGCCCTGGGTCTGGCTCTTATTCTTGCCAATGGCAAAAGCCATACCCATGGCATCTTGGTTTCTATCACCACCTTCTGAATGAGTTTGTTTATTTCCATATTCATTCTTTTTATCTGACCTGAGCTCTGAGGGTGCCAGGGCTTGTGTTGGTCCCATTGTATTCCTAAAGCAGACATCACCCACTGAAGGATCTTTGCTGTAAAATTAGTTCCCCGTCTGAGTCTGTTTCTTCCACAATGCCTTATCTTGGAGTTACTTGTTTTAGAAATACCTTAATAAGTGATCAGTGATTGCTGAAGAAGTAAGAATTGCTTTTGCCACCCTGTTAGCTGCCATGCTGTCACCAGCAGATATTTGATCCTTCCTGCTCAGGGCATTTCAGTGCCAGGCTCTTCCAAGTACACACACAGCTGGTTGAGCTGACCATGTGGGCAGAAACCTGTGTTTGGTCTGATTCCCTTTGCTTAATCAGAGCCTGTCTTGCAACTCTTTTCCCTTCTCCTGCCCTTGCAGACCCATCCATTAACACATTTTGTCCCTCAGGCCAGGGAATGTCTCATCAATCTCTCCTGTCCCTGCTCTGGAGCTCTGTCACTGGAATGCAGCCATGGGTTTGTTCCCAGCCCCTGTGCAGGCTGTTCAAACAGGAGGCTGGTTAAACCCTTCCCCTGTCCTCAATTCTAAATCCTCCTGTGCCACTGAACAAGTTTCATTCTGTAATAACTGAGCACTGCTCATCCATGTTGAGTCTCTTTTGATTATGAAAGTTTTAACTTGGTTCCAGACTTGGGCAACAGCAGATCCTCCTGCCTTCATTTTTTGGGCCTCAGGTCCCATTAAAGCTGTGGCTACATAATTCTGCGGGCAGTGAGGCCACTCTGAACAGTGAATTAAATGTTTTAGCACAAGGATTCCTTTCTCATGGCACTGTTTAACATCCACAAACACTTCAATTTTCTTTTCTGAGTCTGGAAAAGCCATGACTAGGGAATTGAATGTTTTGGTTTTATTTCATTTTCTGAAGTTTTGCTGTGTCCATAGCACAACGTTGAGTCTATGTGGGTTTAATAAGTCATGCAGTGTTCTGGCTAAAACAGAGAGTCCTCAATCCAGTTCAAGCTATTGCCTGTTAATCCTCAGAATTGTCCCAGCTCCATTTTAGTGCTGGATAATGTTACTTCTGAGATTTCCTGGTCCTCCTCTGGGTCAATACACCACAAAATCCAGACAAAATATGTCCCTAATATTTAACATTTTTCCCTACCATTTGCACTTTTTTTCCAAATAGTCGAAGATACTTTTTAGCCTGAACATTCAGCCATTTCACAGAGTCTTATTCTACCGCTTCTTGTCCTCCTGATTGGAGCAAGTCATCCACATCCTGCATTAACCCAGTCCCTGGGGAGGGGTAAATTCTTGTGGCATTTTCTGCAAGGTTTGCCCAAATAAGGCTGGTGCTTCCATGTGTCCCTGCTGAAGCACCATCCATGTCTTTACCATTTTTCCTTCTTTACCATTTTCTCTTGTTCCCACTCAACGGCAAAGTACAGTTTACTATCCTGTGTGAGTGGGCATCACCAGAAAGCAGTTTTACATCAAGTAGTGAATGGTGCCAGTGTGAGGAGGAAACCTGGTTCAAGATGGTGTAAGGATCTGAGACTGTGGCGTGCCTGGGTTTAATAATCTCATTTATTGTTTTTAGGTCCTGCACCATTCTATCAATTCCATCTGATTTCTTGACTGGCACAATAGGAGCATTATAGGGAGAGATCCCTGGCTCCAAAACCTCTGCCTTTAGGAGACACTTAATAAAAGGCTGTGAGCCCTTCCTTCCCTCCTTTGGAATAGGATATTGCTTTTAGATACCACTTGTCCTGTTTGCATCAAAGTACTTTGGAGAGGCTCCATATCTCGTTTTCCACATTTTCCAGGAGCTGTTCAGTATATGCCTTGCCAGATATTTGACACAAAGGCGCAACAGAATTAGCCCCTATATCACATTTTACAAAACTAATTTGCATTCCCAAATTATGCATTAAATGCCTTTCCTGTGAATTACCATCACAACTAGGAGCAAATAAAAATTCCTGCAGTTCAAACCTGTCCTCTGCAGTGGCCCCAGTGGGCCCTGGGGTTCATCCCTCAGGGGCTGTAGGTACTCTGCCATGGCCTTTGCCTTCACCTTGACCTTTTCCCCATCCCTTCTTGCATTCACCTGCTGTGCCTTTCTGACCAACTGCTCCAGGGGCATCTTCTGCCCCTCCTCCAGCCCCCTCAGTGCCTGGGGGTGCTCATCCTCTGTCAGCTGCTGAGCTTTCTGCAAAATCATTTGTTTCTGCAATTTACCGAAACATAATGCTTAAAATATAATTTCGATCCTTCCACGTCAAATTTGCATGTCCCAGCTGTTCCTTCCTCCCGGTGCTTGTGCTCCCCTGCCCTCCCCAGCCCGTGTCCCAGGGCCGGTCCCTGTCCTGCCGCAGTGTCCAAACGCGGCTCCCCCGGCGGGCAGGGCCGGCAGATCCGCGGGGCCGGGCAGTGGCCGGGGCGTCCCGCAGCCTCCTGGGGTTCCTGCAGCCTCCTGGGGCTCCTGCAGCCTCCTGGGGGTCCCGCAGCCTCCTGGGGTTCCTGCAGCCTCCTGGGGGTCCCGCAGCCTCCTGGGGGTCCCGCAGCCTCCTGGGGGCCGGGGGCCACTGCCGGCCCTGCCCGGGGGGTGCTGGGCTCAGGCAGTGCCCGGCGCTGAGCCCCGGCTGCCCCACAGCCCCGGCCCGGCCCTGCAGCTCCCGGTGCCGCCCCTCTGCGCCCGCTCCTGCTGCTGCCAGCACAGAGGCAACCTCCCTCAACATGCTCCCAAGGGACCCTTCAGAGGTGTTTTGGGATCATCATCCTTTGTGCTGGGAGCCGCAGCTCTAAGCGTTCCCCACCTGGACCCCACCTGCGCCCCCCCCACCCTCGGGCCCCAGCGCCGCCCGCGAGGGGAATTTGGGTTGGTGGGAGGGGGCAGCACCAAGGCCGGGCCCCCCTGCACTGTCGGGGCGGGAGCGGCCGAGAGCCCAGCGCTGCCCCAGCCCGAGCTGCCCCAGCTCCATCCCTGCCCTGCGCTGGGATGCTGTGGGTCTGGGGGGAAGAGGGAGCTGGCACTGGGTGCTGGGCCTGGGGGCAGCAGGAGAAGGGAGGAGAAGCAGGGCTGAAGAACAAAATGGCCATACGATGCATGTGGGAGGAGGTGGGATTGTGCAGGAGAAGAAGGAATAGTAAGAGAAAGAGGATTGAGGAAAAGTGGGAACACAGGCTGAGGAGGAGCAGAAACAGAAAGCAGCAGAAAGTTCCACCTCTCCCTGTATGTGCAGCCATTCCCTAGCCCCAGAAGCCTTGTCTCCCCACATGCAGCAGGTAACAGGAGAGAGGGATCCATGATTTTCATGGGTGAATCTCGGTGTTTTTGTGCTTTATTGGTCTTAGTGTAAATGCTTTGGGTTTTTATGAAGCCAGAGTCTTTATATTTTGCATGAGATTTTGGTTGAATTTGGCTGTTTGGAGATATTTTGATCTGTGTCTTGATTTTTGGAGGATTTTTGGGCTGAATCTTGGTGTTTGGGAGGTTCTTACAAACACAAGAGTCCCACTGTCTTCCTGAGATGAACTTGGGCAAGGAGGAACCACCCATCCAAGGCGCTTTCTTCTTGTTGTTTTCCCAAAAACGATTTTTCGTTACCAAGGCATGAGTGGATGGAGCAGGAGGAAAAGCCCCAGAATCCCCTCAGAAGGAGGAGCTGCAAACCCAACCCAGGGAGCTGCGAGGAGAAAAGACCCTCCCTGAGCCGGGAAGGCAGCCAGAGATCCAGGCAGAGCTCAGAGCTGGTGGAGAAGCCTCATGGAGGGGAGAAGCTCCACAAGTGCTTGGAATGTGGGATGAGTTTCAGCTCCAGGTTCTGGCTGATCTGGCACCAGCTAATACACACAGAAACAAGATTAAAACACCTTAATCAAACAAAAAGAAAACTCAAATCCCAAATAGAGGAAGAAGAAAAGTCATGAAATAAAATTTCTCTTTTTTTAAACTATGGAGAAAAAACTCTTGTTTCCCTATAACATATCAAAATGTTATGAATTGAATATGACTGTTCTAACTGTAAATATAAACAAAAGCATTAATATTAAAGTAAACAAATGTAAAAATTGCTGTTACCCGCTAAGTTTAAATAATAAAATAATCCCTTTCGGTTTCCCCCCAAAAAGAAAAAGAAAAAAACTTATGCTCTCAAAAAAAAAGTAAACTTTTGTTTAAAAATATAACCTTAAAGTGTGCCTAATAAATTAATGCAGTCCACCAAAAAAAGTTATGAGATTAACTGTTAGTCTAAAAAAAGGATTTTTACATAGTAATCAGATTTCCATTCTCCTGGGAACAACAAAACCACAGGAAAACTATTTCTTGTGAAGAAATCTTCATAGATTGAAAAAAAAAGTCTCTTTCTAGTAAATTAGTAAAAAACTATTTTAAAGATGGTAAACAAACTGAATTGGTTTTTGGATGTTTTCAGTATTAATAAAAAAGCATGTGGAGGAAAACAAGTATCCTCAAGCTTTATCTAATTTATTTAAATTATTTTTTCTTATACTTTTTAGTGATAGAATTTCTCTTTTTACCATTTAAAGTTAAACCTTGTTTTTGCCTTCTTGCTAATCCTGTCTCACAACAGAAAAAGTTTAGATTAATAAACTAAATCCAACCTCAGCTATTCCATTATTTAGATTTCCTATTCCTCAAGGGTGTCTTCCACAGGCAAATGCTTATTAACTGGGGTAAAGACCAAGATTTTGGCGACAGTGAGGTAGAAATATCTGCAAGAAAGGTTCTTCCCTCCCAGCCAAGCATGCGAATCCTCTGCTTGCACAGACACATGTTGCAGTGTGCTTGTGGTTAATGGTGTGTTCTGTTACTGCCCAAGTTAATGGTTTAGTCCAAAATTATACCCTCCCACCCTCCTTGTCCATCTGTCCTGAATTACCTGTCAATGCTGTTTTGTGCCAACCCCCTGCTTGCAATTCCCCTTTGGAAATCCCCTAAAACTGGACGTCTCATCAGTCCATGGTGACCCAGTTTTCCCCCTACTTTTTTCATTGAACAATGCCTTTGTGAGCCCCTACCCTTTATCCCTCCTCAGCATTTCTTCAATTTGTACCTTCCCCTTGAACCTCCCCCATATTTATGTTGTTGCAGCTTCACCATTTTTGTCTTTTGCCCCACAGATTCCCCAGAGTAAGGAATCCTTTTTATCCTATGCAAAAGACCTTCCCCTCCTCCTTGTCCCCCTCAAATGCAATCTGAGAGCCAAAAGGCCATGGAGCAATGGCTCGAGCCACGTCTCAGGCCTCCTGTTCCCTGAGTGTGACCCACTCTAGACATGGGGCCCTAGTGGCAAAGTGAGTGCAGCACTGGCTGTTGTGACAGTGCTTTGCCTCTGGTCTCGCTTGGGTTTCTGACTGGGTCTGAGGCAGGGGCTGCCATTCCTCACTTGTGGGGAGACCAGAGCCCCCAGACCCTCACCCAGCGTGCAGGCACTGCCTGGCAGCGCTCCGTCCACTGGCACGGTCGCGCTCTGAGTCTCGGCCACTGCGCCACTGCTGCTGCTGCTGCTGCTTCATTTGCTTTTAGCACACCCAGAGCTCACTGTTAGGCCACGATGGCCTCCAGTTCTGCCCTCTTCCCATCCCTGTGTGGGGATGGAGCACTGCTGTGCTTTCAGGAAGCTCTTTGTGAACACTTCCAGCATTGCAAGCTCCTTTGTCCTATATGGATGCTTGCCAGGGAATCCCTCAAGGCTGGGCTCAGAGCATACTCAAGCTGGCTCTTCTAAAACCCAGGCTCCTTGTCCCCTTCATCGTGCTCAGCACGGCTTTTAACCCCACAGTGTTGTGCAAGGGACCTGCACGACAGGGATCTTTGCAGCCTGAGCTGCCCTTGTTCCTCTCTGTCCGTGCACAGAGAACGGCAGCAGGGCCCTGTGTGTCCCAGGGCTCATGTTTGGTGCCGCTTAGGCTCCACAGAGATGTGGGTAAAGTGCAAAACAAAAAAAAAACTTTATGAAGGGAAGGCAAAGCGAAGGGGTGAGCTGGGAGGCAAAACAGGGGATGGGCAGGGCCTGAGGAATGAAGGGAGGGAGCTGCCAACAGGGAGGGAGACGGCAGGAGCTCCTGGAGCTTGCAACAGGCTCAGCTGTGAGCAGCGAGAGCTGTGCCTGGAGCTGCAGCTGGTCCCGTCTGCTCTGCAGCTGGTCCCATCTTCAATGGGCAGGTCGCCGAAGGACAGTGGTTCTTCTGATCCAGCAGACAAAGTTCGGCAGATCTTCTGTTGAATTGCAGCTGGATAACCTGCCTCATAAAGCAGGGGCTCTTGTCCTCCTTCAGGGCTTGAAGGGCTGCGAGAGAGAGAAGCAGAACCACATTCAGAGGCCGGAGTGTGGGAATCCAAGGAAACCTTCCTGCCATGGCCATGAAGGAGCAGGAGACCAGGGCACGGGCCAGAAGGTGCTGGCCATGGATCCCCCCGTGTCCCTGAGAGCTCTCCGTGCTCGGCCCGCACCGCCCCTCGTCCGCACAGGCCGCAGAGCCCTCCGCAGCCGGGCAGCGATTGTAGCTCCGTGCCCGGCATTTGCAGCCGCCCCCGGCGGCCCCGCTGCCACGAGGGCGGCTGCCCTCACTCACCCTCGCTGAGGACCTGCAGCTCGTCCTTGTGTCCCCTCAGGAGCGTTCCGGCGAGCCCTGGCAACACAGAGCCCGTGTCAGCCCCAGCGGCACAGCTGCCCCCCAGGGGCGCTGCCAGCCCTGCGGCCACACGGCCTCGTCCCCCGGGCAGGGCTCAGCCCGGGCCCCTGGCGCATCGTGCCGCCCCAGGGCACGGCTGCGGGAGGGCGGCGGCAGCGCCGAGGGCAGGCGGGGCTGCACCGCGCCGGGCCCGGCTCCCGCTGCCGGGGCAGCAGCCGGGCCGGAGGCGGGGAGGGACGGCGGGCTGGCGGCTCACCGATGAGCCTGAGGGCCGCCTGTCGCAGGCGCGGCTGCAGGCTCTGCAGGCACGGCAGGGCCCAGCGCAGGTGCTCGGCCGCTCGGCTCTCGTCCTGTAGCAGCTGCGGAGAGCGCCAGGAGGGAAAGCTCAGCGCGGGCTCTGCCCCTCGGTCGGGCGGTTCCTGCGCCCAGCCCCGGCCTCCCCGGCCCGCACAGCCCCGAGGCCCGGCCGGGCCGGGACTCCGTGGGCACCCGGCTCGGGGCCGGAGTAGCCCGGCCGAGAGCCCACGCGGCCCAGCGAAGGGAGCAGCCCCTGTGTAGGGCGCAGGCTGTGGCTGCCCTGGCTGCGGCGCTGGGCAGGGACACAGCTGCCCACACGCTGAGCTCCGGGGGCAGGGGACTTCTCCAGCCTGCGGCTGGGGCTTCCAGGCTGGCCTTACCAGGCACTTGGCGACCTTCATGCGCCACGGCTGGCTCAGCAGCTCCTCCAGATCTCTCCTCCCGAGGAAGCGTGCTGCGCTAAGCAGAGTTTCGCCAGAGGCCTGGAGAGCAGCAGAGAGCCGGAGGTGGCACCAGAGCCCGGGGCATGGGACCCACGTCCCTGTGCCAAGGCCAGGGCGAGGCTGGAGCCCACGAGGCGCCAGGGGAAGAGGCAGCCAAGCCCCTGCCGGGGATGCAGCAGCACGACAGAAAGCCTCACCTTCGCCACGCACCGGTTCTCGTTATGCCAGTGCAAGAAGAGGGGAAGCAGGCTCTGGCTCACGGTTCTCGTGAGAGCTTTTTTCCCCTCTTCCACTACCAGCTCCATCACTTTGCTGAAGACCTGGATGGAGAGCAGCTGCACGTGGCTGTTGTCCTGGAGGAAAGGAGAAGAGCTCAGCACCGACTAGTCCAGGCCCAGTGGGGCAAAGGCCCAAAACTGCCCAGGGCACAAAGTTCCTGGGCAGTGTCCAGTGCCCGTGGGCTCAGAACCTTACATTCTCAAAGTGTGGGAGGAGTGGCTCAGCCAGCTTCTGGGCAGTGGCGCTGGGTATCTTAAGGTCCTTCTCCTGGAGCATGTGGGCGAGCACAGAGAGGGTCATCCAAACCATCTCTCCATCTGGATCACCCAGCTGCTCCACCAGGTGTTGGTAGATGCCGCGTATTCCTCCGCTCTGTGTGCAACACAAGGCTGTGCTGTGAAGCCCTGGAGGGCTGCAGCACCAACAGGGCCCTGGCCCTGCAACCCCACGCAGCTGCCTCAGGGCCCAGAGGCCAGAGGCCTGTGCCGAGGCACTGGGGCAGGTGAAGCAGGAGGCAGAGAGCTGGGAGCAGCTGCCTCAGCTGCCGAATCCCAGGCAAGCCCAAGGAGCAGCGTTGCCCAGCCCCCCGCTGTCAGCGCGGCTTCAGCCACTGCCCCCTTCTCACCAGCGAGGGCTCCTTGCTGAGCACCACGAGGCCTCTGAGCTCCAGGCGCAGCCTGTCCCTGCTCTCGCTCGGCAGGTGCCTGGACATGACCGACAGGGCACTGTGCCCGTGTTGGCTCAAGTCCAGGCACTGCAGGACCTGAAAGGCACAGGGCAGTGACAGGGACCCGGCCGCTGGGAGTGCAGAACTGCCCAGGGCCAGGCCCAGGCGGCAGCACCGGGCGCGCACCGTGCCAGGCGGCTGCGGCTCCCAGAGCCAGAGAGCTGGGAGGCAGCTCAGCCAGGCAGCGCTGGCCCTCAGGCTCACCTCCACAAAGAACGCCAGGGCCGGCAGATCCCAGCGCGGCTGCCCCCCGATGAGCAGGCTGAGCAGGTGCCTGGCGATGCCGCAACACAAGGGGCTCGAGCCACGGCGCATCTCCCTGGCAGGGGGAGAAAGGCACCAAAGCCCTGAGCCGGGCCGGCAAACCTCTCCCAGGACTGACTCACAGAGGTGTGGGACCTTTGCCCAGCACCCTGCGAGGGGACGTGGGCCCTTTGGGAGGTGGCTGCTCCTGGGAGCCCTCCTCTCCCAGCCTTTTCCAGGCTGCTCGGCCGTCCCTCGGTGCCAAGGCCCTCTGGCCACGACCACGGGGAGCGTGTGGGGCACTCCGGGCACAGGGCACCAATGCTGGCAGCGGGGAGAAGGGAGACTCACCTGGCCAGCAGCCCCACTGCATAGTGCTGGGTCTCAGCACAGAGCAGGGTGTCCCAGACCCGCCTGCGCTCCAGAGCCACCAGCTTCTTATCACAGCCCAGCAGGCAGAGCAGAGCCTTCATGGTCTGCACTGCAAACCTGTGGCCAGAGCAAAGGCCAGGTCACGCTGGGAGCAGTGACCCTGGCCACAAGGGCATGGGAAGGAGAGGGTGACTGGGACCTGTTGGGCTTGCTGGGAAGGTGGTGTTCCTCCCGGCATGCTGTCCAGAAGTTCTCAACATCCTGTGGCATCTGCTCTGTGGTGCTGAAGATTTGGAAGAGCAGAGCCACGAAGACACGGGCAGAATAAGAGACCATTGTGTGGTGCCACTCGGGCATGTGGACAGTCACCCAGAGCACCAGAGTTGCCTGCAAAAGACAGAGCAGCCCGAGGCAGTGCTCAGTGCCGAGGTGTCCGTGTGGCAGGGCCCCAGGGGAGACACAGGGGGAGCACCCGGCCTGCTGCCCCTGAGCCTGTCCCTAGCCCAGCCTTCAGCCCAGTGCCCGAGGCTGGGAGCTGCAGGGCACTGGGCAGAGCATGGAGAGCTGCTGGAGAGGGGACCTGGAGGGCAAGCAAAGGCCACTGTCAGAAACTCACTGCCAGTGCAAAGACGGCCTCGTTGTCCTCTTTGATGAAGAACATGCTGTACACTGGCCTGTCTTCCATCACGAAGAGCAGCTCTGGAAGCACCTTCTGCACTGCTGGTCCCGATGAGCCGATGGTTTTCCACATCAAGGCAGCAGCTCTGTGGGACCAGAGCTGTGCATCAGTACCAAGCCCCATGCAGCTGAGTGGGGCCAGGTGACAAAGCCCCCGTGCCCTGAGGGGCAGGGACGGAGCATGGCAGAAGGATCAGCAAACAGGGTGGCTCAAGGGGCCCAGAGCTCTCTGCCTGTCTGGCAGACCCCACTGGACAGGCTGTGCAGGGCAATGGCCCTACAGGCCAGTGAAGCCTGAGCTCACAGGGCACCTGTGCCGCATACCTGTCACACAATGGGGCACAGCGCAGGAGGCTCATCACCACATTAGCTGGGTGTTCTTCAGCCAGCCTCAGAAGGTCATTTTGCAGCCCAGCATCCACAGTTCCACAGGACACGAGTCTCTGGTGAATGTTCCTCACCGTGTCTGGCACCTGGAAGGGGCACAGGAAAGATTTGGAGTGCTGTCCATGAGAGCCTCTGGCCCCGCTCACTCACCAGATCGCCCCAGGGCCGGATGCGCTTGACGGCCACCTGCGAGCCAAGGGGCAGCAGCAGGCTGAGCTCGCCGCCTGGCACGCCGCGCTCCAACCTCCCCTTCCTCGTCTTCTTCTTCCTCCTCCTCCCTCCTTCTCCCTCCTCCTCCGCCCCTGCCACTCACCGTGGTGCCGTCCGCAAGCCGGGTTGACCGGGAAGATCCTGGCCAAAGCCGCCGCTGTCCAGCAGCGAATCCATCCGTACCCCCTCCGGCAGACGCCTCCTGCGACTCCCCTGTGGGCAACACGTGGCTGTCATCGCTCGCCCGGCCAACACGGCCCCCAAGCCCCCCCCGAGCGTCCCTGGGCCGGCATTACCACCCGCCCCAGGGGCCCTGGTGGAGCTCCCGGGCTGGAAGGGCCGCAGCGGGTGCGCGAGAATCGCCGCCCGCGTGTGCCTTCACGGCCCCGGAGGATCCGGGTCTGGGCTGGGACTGGAACAGGACTGGGGCTGGGCTGGGGCTGGGGCTGGGCTGGAGCAGGGATATCGATGCCAAAGAGAAAGTGATGCCGCCCCAGCGCCACAGCCAGACAGCTAGAGCCGGCGGAGCTACACCCGGGGAATATGGGCTGGGCCGGGGACGGCGACGGGGCAGGGGCAGCCCCGCCCGGGGCCGGGGGCGGGCTCGGAACATGGCCCGGAATGGGAAGAGGGGAGAAGGGAAAAGAGGGAGAGGGTCGGGGAAAGCGACTCCGAGGAAGAGAAGGAACAAGAGATCCAAGGATATGTAGACTCGCTGCCGCCGCTGCTGCCGCTGCTGCCGCTGCTGCCGCTGCTGCTGCCGCTGTGCTGCCGCTGCTGCCGCTGCTGCTGTGCGCTGCGCGCGCCGCTGCCGCTGCTGCTGCCGCTGTGCTGCCGCTGCGCGCTGCGCGCTGCCGCTGCTGCCGCTGCCGCTGCTGCCGCTGCCGCTGCCGCTGCCGCTGCTGTTGCTGTTGCAACTGAACCCCCGGGGCCGTTTCTCCGCGTGTTCGCTTGTCCGCGTGTCCGTTCCACGCTCGCCCCACTCGCCCCATGGCCGAGCCCCGCGCGCCCCGGGGGCAGCCCCTGAAACTGTCCCAGCACGAGCCGGGGCTGGGCCGGGGGCCGGGGCACCGGCCAGAGGCCACGGCACCACACCGGGAGCCTGAGGCCGAAGGAGAGATTAGTTAACTTGATCCACTGTGAATTGAGAAAGCGAAATGACTTTTCATTGGTTTTCCCTAGCTGTCCATCACTAAATCAGCTCTCGATTGGTCCCGCAGCTCACAGGGGAGGCCCCCAGACGCGGACAGCCCCTCCCACTCCCCGGCCTCACGTTGCTTCCCTCAGGCGAAATCCACCCCTCCCCCAGCACGCGAAACCCGACACAAAGACAAAAAACAATAAAGAAAAGATTTCTTATCTCCGGGTACTTGAAGTTCAGCCAAGAGCACACACTAACTCAGACAAGACTTCCCTAAATGCATCAGCATGTTGAGTATTCATTGACCTGCATGACTATTCAAAATCATCCCCAGCCTGTAAATCAGCTTTTATTGTGGCTCCATAAATGATTTCCCTGGGGTTTTGGTTTGTTGTCATCCCTATATTCATCCAGGTAGGATAATCCAAGAATGTGAAGAAAATTCCTGGTCATCTTTTTACCATTCTCTGAGTTACTCAGATGAACAAAAGCTTTTTAATCACCATGTTGTAGTCCAAGAAAATATATTTATCATACTATTATTTCTAAGTTTTGTAATAACAGAACTAAAATAAGGTTTACCAAATTAAACAGATAGCATTCATTTTAATATTGCAAAAAGCCAGTAATATAATATGTAGTTATAAGGTGCAGGGACTCCCCAGTCCCCATTCGAGTGCTCCAAGTACCCCTCAGTGACTGAAGGGAATAACAAAACAATGGTGTTAGTGAGACCAGAAACTTACAGCAGTGGGGGATAATTCAGACATATCAATCAAACCAGGCATGATAACAGACATAATTAATAAATGAAATTAGATGATTACCAAGCATTAGAACATTGTACCATAATTCCAGTGTCAGCAACAGCTGATAAACATCCAATTCAGTGCAGAATTGGATAATCATCTCTGGAAAATGATTCCCAAGCTCACTTCAAAAATAGGTCCAGATCTCTATTGATGGGGTCAAATTGCCAAGTCAAATGACTCGAGTATTGTTTTGATGCAGGAAACACTTGGGTCTGTGGGCAGTTTCCCATCCGGGCAGAGCCCGAGCCAGAGTCCAGGCTCTAACTGGAAGAGAATCCCTGATATTTTCAATAACAAGTTTCTTAGGAATACAAGTCAGGAGTAAAGGTCTTGGGGTGAAAGATTATCAAACCCATCCAAAACTCCAAAGTTTTCCTTGGGATGGAGATGTCTGGATGGCAACAAACTGCTGGAGTGCTTCAGTAAGGGATTGGGATTGCATCTGTGCTCTGTCCTCTCACGAGGACCACAAGATCATCAGTTTGGAAGAGGTTTTCATTTCTTGGAACTCTGAAAATACTGACAATCATGAGACAACAGAGAGGTAGCCTGGATAAAGGAGATGCATATGCAACTAGAGAAGAAAATATCCTGAAAATGACATGTGTCTCATAGACAATTACACCAAGAGATGCTAAAACATATGAAAAATTCAGCTGCAAATCCAACATTAATATCTTATGAATTATGCCTATTAGAAAAGGGGTAAATTCACACCATGCAATCAACAGTGTTGCAGCAGAACTTGCCTTTGAGATAGAAATGAATCAAAACACAGACCCTTGTTCAGCAAATGAAAAGGTCCCGGTTTATTCCTAATTATCACTTCAGTAGAACAAAAAGCACACTTAAGAGAACACAGTTAATCAGTATTAATACCAAACATTACATGATCAAAATAAAACTGGAACAGAACATTGTCTAAACTTAGTGATACTGAAGCTTAACAGAAATTAAATAGAACAGAATTAACCTAATAGAACTTAGCCTTAGTTAATCTTAATAGATTGCAATTGGACATTACAATATTGCACCTTAACTTAACAGGAAGAGAAACCAACATCTCTTACAAGTTATAGACGTAACTAACCCTAATGCTGTTCATACAAAAAGGCACTAAAAATTCCGAAAAATCTGTGAACAGGATTTTTAATGAAGGGATTATAAAGGATGTGATAAGTATGTTGTGATTCTATGTAATTTGGATTTGAGCATAGATCATGGTAATTGCAATTATTAAGTATAGCTTTATTAGGATTTTTCAAAGTACAGCTTTAATCATTCTGAAAGTACTAAAAAGGTATAAATAATCAAAATGTTGACACATATGTTTTATGGTAAACAGCATTTTTCTGTCCACGCTTAAATATTAACTGCTTTTACTGGCATTTAATTAAAAACATTTGTGAAGAAAGGGTCCCTCGAATTAAGGGGGCAGAAACATTATTGGCCTCTAAGTATTGTTGGGTATATACATTTCTAATTATTATACTAAAAGCCAACACCATTCTAACTGTGCCACAGTGCACACAGATAGTTTTGAATTCCTCCAGTAAAACAATAAAAAATCACCCTTTCTCTTTTTTTTTTTTTGTTTTGTTTGTTCGTTCGTTCTTTTGTTCGTTTGTTTCGTTCGTTTCATTGTTGGTTTCGTTTGTTTTGTTCTGTTTGTTCTGTTTTTGGCTCAGCACTCGGGCTGCAGACGCGGCGGCAGCTCCGGGACCCCGCGGGGAAACCGGGAGCGCCCCGAGAACGGGGGAGAGGGGGGAATGCCGCCCCGCGGGGAAGGGAAAGAGAAACTTTTGCAGTAGGGCATCTATATCTGCAGGGGTTAGATCCCCGCATTGGGAACGAGCAGGTGGCGGTGGAAGCCGTGCGGACCCGCCACGGCACCGAGCCCGAACCGAGCCCGGCACAGCCCTCCCGGGGCTGCTGCACCCCAAACACGCGCGGGGGAAAGAGCAGGGGAAAAGGCAGTAAAAACAAACCCTAAAACTGCACACAGTGGGGGATAAAACAGCGGAAAACGAAGGCAGAACAAGGCTAAAAAGGCACAAAGCACCCGCACCCCCCACTCCCGGCCCAGCAGAGGCGCCAATCCCAGCCCCCTCCCCAAATTCCCGATGCTGCTCCGCGCGCTCTCCCGGCGGTCCCTGCGGGGGTTCCACCCGGGGGGGGGGCTCGGACGGGGCTTGGCCCAGACCCCCCCCTGGACCCCCCCAAAAAACCGCCCGGACCCCCCCCAAAAAACCGACTGGGACCAGGTCAGTGACTGGGGGGGGGGGTCCCGGTCTTTTGGGGGACGGTGTTGGGGGGTCTCTATTTTTTGGGGGGGTCCCGGTGTTTGGGGGGTTCTATTTTTTTGGGGGGTCCGGTGTTTGGGGGGGTCTCGGTATTTTTTGGGGGGGTCCCGATATTTGGGGGGGTTCCGATTTTGGGGATTCTCGGTATTGGGGGGGGGGGAGTCCCAGGATTGGGGATCCCGATTTTTGGGGCGTTTCCCGCTATTTTTCGGGGGAGAGTCCCAGTATTTGGGGCGGGTGTATTGGGGGGGGGGTCCCGGTATTTGGGGAATCGGACTGTTTTGCTGTTTTGGGGGGTCCCGGTATTGGGGGACTCCCAATTTTGGGGGTCCTGTGTTTTTTGCGAGGGGTCCGATATTCCAGGGGGGGCGTTTTGGGGGTCCCGGCTCTTTTTGGGGGGTCCGGTATTTGGGGGGG
>NW_027635951.1:34738-73127 GCF_903797595.1 Erithacus rubecula | reverse complement strand
CTAAAGCCACAACCAATCCCCACAGCCAGTCTCAGTCCCGGTTGTGGACACTGCTGGAGGCCTAGGCACATTTTAGCTAGGCCTTTTTTTCAAGTTCTAACTATTTTTCTCAGGCCATGAAACTTTCTCAGCCTCTAGCCAGGATTTTTCCCACGCTAGAGATTTCTTTATTGTAAACATAAGAGAAAGAATCATAACAGAGATAAACACCTGCAAAGTCCATGAGAAAGTCAGGGAGGAGAGGTGTCTCCTTGTCTGATCAATGATGTGTCTGTATTTTGTTTTTCATGAATTGTCTTATTTAAGGCAATGGTTTCTTTCAATAAATTGCTCTTTCCTGCTCTTTCCTGCACCAAGCAAGAGAGTGTCTTGTTGCTGTTTTTTTGCTGCTCCGTATCTTTCTCCACGGCAACATATGGAGGTTCCTCCGAGAGATCGTTACTCGAGTGGATCGGGATTGCCCTAAGCGATATCTGACCAACCAACAGCACCAGGAAAACTCGGAGCTGACAGCCTGCAAAAACCGGGACGGACCCTGGAGGCCTGTCCTAACCGGGGTGCGGCCCGTGCTGGGGTTTGTAGCCAGAGCTGCACCGAGCAGACTGAAACCCAGAAAACCAGGGCTGTGAACCTGGGGCCAGGACCAGAGCCGGGATCGCGGCCGGAGTCGAGAGACATCTGGGACATCGCGGAGACCCGTCTGACTACGGCAGGACAGGAAACCCGCAGAAATCGTCGGCTTTTCTCCTCTCCCACCGAGAGAAGCGAGATCGGAACCGCTCTTTGAACTGTGGAGCGGCGGCGGAGCGGGAGTCCCTGCAGCGCGCGGAGTCGTGCGGAGCCGAGCGCTGACGAGCCTGGACAGTGAGAGCTGCGAGCAGCGTCTCGACTGTTTCTCTTCCTGTTGAGAAAGGTACTGTTCTCGTTCCCCTCCTACGCCAGGACCAAGAAATGGCTTTTTTTTGGAAGACTTGGGGAGAGTTGGGAGACCGATTGTTTAAAGCCCTTCGGGGAGGGGATGTCTCATTTTCCCCTCTGGTGCACGCCTGGGTGACCATTAGTCAGAGATTAATGAACACGGGCGAGGGGGGTGAGACAGGCTCTGGATCAGGCACAGCGCTAACGCAGCTATTCCGCCTGGTGCGGTGGAGCAATTGTTACTCGTAGCTGTGTCATGGCAAGCGACGGCCCTGCATGCGGCACTGCTGCCCTACGCGACCACCCCCGCGGAACCGCCGCAGATCGCGGGGCCGAGCCCCTTGCCGCCTGCGGGCCCGCCCCAGGCCAGGGCAGCAGGCGTGTCCTGCCGCGCTGGCGGCGCTGGGCGCTGCCGGCTCGGAGCGGCCCCGGCTGGAGCAGCCCCCGTGCAGCCAGCGCTGCCTGGGGGGGCGGCCCCCGCCCTTGTGAGGCCGCTCGCTGCCGAGAAGGAGGTGCCGTCAGCCGGCCCCTCCACCGTGCCGGTGCCGCCGCTCGATCCGCCTGCCGGGGCACACCCTCGCCCTGAAAAGGTGCGGGTGGTGCTGGCCCGTCCGTCCCCGGTGCCGTCTGACCGTGACCCGCCTGCTGAGAGGAGCCGTCGGCACCAGCCACCCCAGAGAAGGAGCTGCTGCCGGCGCCTCCCTCCTCTCCGGTGCTGGAGACCGACCTGCCCGCCCGAGCAGGGTCTGGGCTGCCCTTCTCTGCCTCAGCAGAGGTGGGGCTGCCTTCTCTTCTTCCCTCAGTTTCTCCATTCGTTCACCCGGGAGCGGTGCTGACCCCAGCGCTGGACCCCACGAACGGACCCCTCCCATCGGCATTTCCAGCTGCTTCGCCGCTCCCACCCTGTGCTGACAGCAACGATGGCTTTGTCCTCACTTCAAAGGGGGAGCAGCGGGGGCTGGTTTCATTTCTGCAGTGGGCATGGGAGGAGGGAGCGCTGGGGCAGATGTTTCTGAGCTCTATTCCCTTGTTCTAAGGGAAGAGCTGAAAACTTGCAGTGATGATATCCAAATGAGAGAGGCTCAGGCTTTTCCTGTGCCTGTGCCTGATGCTGTTCCTATTGTACGACAGCGAACTTGGAAAAAGAGAAAGAAAAGATCTAACCAATCCAGTTATTGTGCATCACCTTTGCCTCATTTCAGGCTCCAGATGAGACATGCCTGGGTCTTTGCTACTGACCATCAAGGTGTCTGCCCTGACCTGCACCAGGGGCAGAGTGTGATCACAGCTCAGCTTTCACATGCTGACCAGCTCACCAAACACCAACCAGAGAAAACACTGACCAGGTGATCCCTCTTCAAGCAGAGAATGGACATTCATCTGTTCATGTTGGAACTGTTGATATAGTTTTCATTGTTGTATTAGAATAATTACTTAGTGGTGGATTTTTCACTGTTTGATAAGTTTGGTGAATGGTGATGGGTTTTGTTATTGTAATTAGAATTAAGTTTTAGAATTAAGTTTGTTAAAAGCACCAGTTGTGAAGAGTTCCCTAGGCACTCCAGGTATCCAGAAATCTCCTGAGGAGTGGTGTTTGTTCTCCTTTGACAAAGGGCCCTGTGGAGAATTACAAACACTTCTCTTTCTTTTCTTTTTTAAAAACTAAAATGGAGAATTGTGGACACTGCTGAAGGCCTAGGCACATTTTAGCTAGGCTTTTTCTCACATTTTAAGTATTTTTCTCAGGCCATGAAACTTTCTCAGCCTTTAGCCAGGATTTTTCCCAAGCTAGAGACATAACACAAGTAATCATAACAGAGATAACCACCTGCAAGGTCCATGAGAAAGTCAGGGAGGAGAGGTGTCTCCTTCTCTGACCAATGATCTGTTTTTATTTTGTTTTCCATGAACTGCCTTATTTAAGGCAATGGTTTCTTTCAATAAATTGTTCTTTCTTGCTCTTTTCTGCACCAAACAAGGGAGTGTCTTGTTGCTGTTTTTTCACTGCTCCATAACCCTTCCACGGCAACAGAGCCAGACAGAGCATCAGCAAATCACCACTGCTGTGTTTTGGCAGGACTTTGGTTCTGCATGTTCAAAGCAACAGCAGCTTGTGGCATTTTTGTCACTGAAGCTCAGCACTGACTGAAGTGGCATTTTTAATACACTCCCTAACTGCAAAACACCTTCAGACACACTTTAATGACAGACAGGCTGTGGGACCGGGGGGGTTTCTGGACGGTCGCAGGACAGACTCAGGAGCTTATTATTTGCTGTTCTTCAGGGCTGTATTTTATTATATGGTGTGGGTATAAGAGAGAGCTTAGAGAAAAATTAGAGATTAGAGGTAATTAGACTGGAGAGGAGGAGTGGGGAGGGAAGGGGAGAAGCAGGAACAGGAGAGAAGAGAGAAGCAGAAACAGAAGATAAGAGAAATAGGGAGAAGAGAGAAGTAGAAGGATTTTCCATTTGCAGTACAATAAGTATTATTCCATAATGAATATTCTAAATTCCAATAACCAATCTATTACAATATACTAATTCCCTAATATTTGCATGCAACCTATAGGAACAACTAAATTACCATGCTTTATGGCTTTACCCTTATCTTGAGATCTTTTCTCCCAGGCTTGGGACAGGATATCTGCTGCTTCTTTGGCATGTGTGGTATTTGGTTTTATCTAAACAAAGGAAGAGGTCTCAAACCTTAACATAAGTATTTTCAGCATCTATGTCAAATACTGCTACATCTCTATTTCATCTATTGTTTCAGAACTGCTTGCTAGGCATTCATAAGTCTTTGCTATTCCTTCACCAACATCTCCCCCATTTTGCTGAACAACAAAAATATTAGAAACTGTCTTGGTCATTATTTTCCTTATACACTGGAGTATGCAGGGTAAAAACACTAATAACACAACTATTACTAATAGAATAAACAAGCCTATTTTACAGAGTTTTTTTAGCCAAGTGGCAAAGCTTCAACCTTCGAACAACCTGTCTAGCCAGGTTGGATTGCTTGTAGTAATTTGGTTAGCTAAATCCTTCAAATTTTGCAACTGTTTATGAATGGAAACAGAATGATCTGATATATTCATGCAACACAATCCTTGAAAATCTTCACAGCCATGCCCATGAGCTTGTAAAAGGAAGTCAAGGGCTGCTGTGTTTTGCAGTGTGGCATGTTTCACTGCTTCTTCATCTGTCAAGAAGTCACTAATTGCAATTGATGTGGCATTTACTTCTTTACTGAGCCAACATCCCAACTGATTCAACTGTCTCAGAGCAAATTTAGTGCTCACCTGAGGTAAAAAAATGCTTGTGATAATTGTTGTGCCAGAGTTCCTCGGGCGAAAGTCACTTTCAAAATTATGTCCTGTGAAGGATCTGATTTTTCTACTTTTCTTTTTGACCACCTCTTTAACACTGGGGGCTGTTATGGTTAGTTGTCCAAGTGCACAGGGGCCACCTTCTATATATGAAGGTATGCCCTACCATGCTCTGTCTCCACAGATGAGCCAAATTCCCTTGGGAAATCGTATTGGAAGTTTGCTAAATCGACTTGCATGTAACTCACAATATGTGAGAAGTTTAGTTGGATTACACCAAAATGTCACATTGCTATAAACTGGATGATATGGGGTAACATTTAAATGAGGACTGTCTCCTTCCATGAGATGAAAGAAATAACAACTGTTCATAGTTACTGAACCTAAGATTTCCGGCTCTTGGAGATCAAATTGACCAACTTTAGAATTGTCAATATAAGTTTGATATTTTTGGCTGGGATCTGAAAGAGCCTGAGGATCATGGTAAGGCCAGTACCTCTCAAGAGTAACATTATCAAAACCTTTTGGGAAAGGTACTCCAACTAAACAGGTTGAAAAAGGTTTTTCAGGACTTGTGTTAGATAGGCAAATGGTATCAGAGCCTACAGACTTGGCTAAATTAACCCAAATATTTGTATTTGGTTGACTTACAGGTAAAGCTTGTCTACAAAAAATAAAACAAAAGAAAAATAACATGCATTCACACAATCGATACAACTCCATTCTTTTCCTGAGCTGTTTCTGGCAGGTGTAAAATAGTTCCTTGTTTTTCCATTATTAACGGGGGTGCTGTGGCATCACCTCCCCCTCTGTCTTTTATAGCGAGTGTTCCAGGGTGTGATAATAAGGCTGAACTGGAGAATTCTGGTCCCAGGTTGGGTTGCGGTGCTGTAGGCGAGAGCGCGGCTGGAGCGCGGCGGGCCGGAGGCGGGGCTGCGGTGAAGGCGGCACGGCCGGATCCGGGACCGCGGCGGCGATGGGCAGCGGCGCGGGGAACGCGGGCTGCTCGGGAGGGTCGGGGACGGGGCACCGCGACGGCAGCGCCGGCACCGGACAGCAGCTGAGCAGCGACGGCTCGGGTGGTGGGGCGAGAGAAGGCAGGCGGGCCGGCGACGCGGCTGCAGCCGCGCTCCGGACGGGACGGTGCGAGCGGCGGCTCCACGGCCAGCGCGGCTGCGGAGCCATGGCCAAGCGGAAACGCTTTGCCGCAGGCGAGCTCCGGCGGCTGGTTCACTGTCCGACAGGCTCCCCCCGGTTCGGGAAAGGGGACCGTCCCCGGGGGCGCCTGCACGGAGTGAAACGGCGCGGTCTGGCTGGCCGGGGCTGGGGATTGCAGCAGGGGTGTGTTTATCAAAGCCGTGGACACAGCAGAGTGCTGGGCATGTAACGCGCCGGGCACAATGGGCTCCACGTGCGTAATGGCGGCGGCGCCTGGCGGTGGGGGGGGCAGGGGAAGCCATGGGCAGGGGGGAGGAGGGCAGGGGCGGCGCGGCGGCAGCAGCAAGCAGCGCGGTCGCGGCGGGGCAGGGGCGGGCAGGCACGCAGGGGCGGGGTCGGTACGCGGCTGCACGGGGGCTGGGATTCGGGACAGGGACGACTGCGGGCACCGAGGGGGCGAGGCTGGGACGCGGCGGAACGGCGGGTGGAAACGCGAGGATGGCATCCGAGGCGGCGGGATCGGGGGGATGAGGGGGGAAGCCAGCGGCAGGGCAAACGCAAGGGGTCCGGGAGCCACGGGAGGGGCAGAGACAGTCTTCCTTGTATCTGACAAGAACCAGTCAGTGTTGGATTAGCACATTTTTCAGCAATAAGCAAATTTATATATCTTTGTGAAGCACATATGTAAAGACAAAAAGCCCCGGGAAAGTTCTCTTTCCCTTCTGGCCTCTCACAGAGTAACACCAGCCCAGGCCCCCTCCAAGCTGCCCGAGCAGGGGCAGACGGGCTCTGACTCAGAGCTCAGGAAGCTGCCGGGCCCCGTTTTCAAGCAGGGACCCCGATATCCAGGGAAAGGGAAGGACAGGCTCGTTGCTGCCATCCCTGCCCCCGGCATGGCTGGGGCTCAGCAGAACCCTGCCCTGCCCCGGCCCGGAGCGGCTCCGAACGGCCGGGCCCGCCCCGCTGCCCCCGGGGCTGGGGGAAAAACAACCGAGCCCCGTTCTGGCAAGGACCCACAGCCTTGTCTGCTGGGCAGGGTGGAGGAAGAACCCCCGGCCCGCGGCTGGAACTGAGTGCAGCAGGTGCTGGAGAACAGCCATGAATCCAGAAACTCATCACCACTCCTCTGGCTAAACCCTACAGTCCTCACCCAGCCCAGCAGGACCTTGAAAGACTCTTTATTGTAAATAGCTCCGACCGCCCCACCTGGAAAATACCACAAAACCCTCTGCTGCCTGGACAAGGTATTAACTCTTTCAGTGCCTAAAATAAACCTCTACAGGTACTTTATTGTCTCTCCTAAATTTAATAAAAAACAAAACAACAAAAACTAAAATAGCAATATGCATAGAAACAAGATAAAAACACCTTAATCAAACAAAAAGAAAAGTCAAATCCCAAATATAGGAAGAAGAAAAGTCATGAAGTAAAATTTCTCTTGTTTTAAACTATGGAGAAAAAACACTTTTTTCCCTATAACATATCAAAATGTTATGAATTGAATATGACTGTTCTAACAGTAAATATAAACAAAAGCATTAATATTAAAGTAAACAAATGTAAAAATTGCTGTAACCCCCTAAGTTTAAATAATAAAATAATCCCTTACGGTTCCCCCCCCCAAAAGAAAAAGAAAAAATTAATGCTCTCAAAAATAAGGTAAACTTTTGCTTAAAAATATAATCCTTAAAGTGTGCCTCATAAACTAATATAGTCCACCAAAAAAAGTTATGAGATCAACTGTTAGTCTAAAAAAAGTGTTTTTACAAAGTAATCAGATTTCCATTCCCCGGGAACTTCAAAACCACAGGAAAACTATTTCTTGTGAAGAAATCTTCATAGACTGAAAAAAAGTCTCCTCTTTCTAGTAAATTAGTAAAAAACTATTTTAAAGATGGTAAACAAGCTAAGATGGTTTTTGTATATTTTCAGTATTAAAAAAATAGTGTGTGGAGGAAAACAAGTATTCTCAAGCTTTATTCTAAATTATTTTTTTCTTATACTTTTTAGTGATAAAATTTCTCTTTATACCATTTAAAGTTAAACCTGGTTTTGCCTTCTTGCTAATCTTATCTCACAACAAAAAAAGTTTAAATTAATAAACTAAATCCAACCTCAGATATTCCACTATTCATATTTCATATTCCCCAATGGTGTCTTCCACAGGCAAATGCTTATTAACTGGGGTAAAGACCAAGATTTTGGAGACAGTGAGGTAGAAACCCCTCCAGAAAAGGTTCTTCCCTCCCACCAGAGCATGCAGATCCTCAGCTTGCACAGACACATGTTGCAGTGTGCTTCTTGTTAATGGTGTGTTCTGTTATTGCCCAAGTTCATGGTTTACTCCAAAATTATACCTTCCCACCCTCCTTATGATCTGTCCTGAATTACCTGTCAATGCTGTTTTGTGCCAACCCCCTGCTTGGAATTCCCCTTTGGAAATTCCCTAAAATTGGACGTCTCATCAGTCCATGGTGACCCAGTTTTCCCCCCTACCTCCCTCATTGGACAATGCCTTTGTGAACCCCTACCCTTTATCCCTCCTTAGCACCTCTTCAATTTGTAACTTCCCTTTGAACCTCCCCCATATTTATGTTGTTGCACCTTCACCTTTTTTGTCTTTTGTACCACAGATTCCCCAGAGTAAGAAATCCTTTTTATCTTATGCAAAAGACCTTCCCTTCCTCCTTGTCCCTCTCAAATGCAATCTGAGGGCCAAAAGGCCATGGAGCAATGGCTCGAGCCACGTCTAAGGCCTCCTGTTCCCCGAGTGTGACCCACTCTAGGCATGGGGCCCTAGTGGCAAAGTGAGTGCAGCACTGGCTGTTGTGACAGTGCCCTGTCTCTGGTCTCACTTGCTTGGGTTTCTGACTGGGTCTGAGGCAGGGGCTGCCATTCCTCACTTGTGGGGAGACCAGAGCCCCCAGACCCTCACCCAGCGTGCAGGCACTGCCTGGCAGCGCTCCGTCCACTGGCACGGTCGCGCTCTGAGTCTCTGCCACTGCGCCACTGCTGCTGCTGCTGCTGCTTCATTTGCTTTTAGCACACCCAGAGCTCACTGTTAGGCCACCATGGCCTCCAGTTCTGCCCTCTTCCCATCCCTGTGTGGGGATGGAGCACTGCTGTGCTTTCAGGAAGCTCTTTGTGAACACTTCCAGCATTGCAAGCTCCTTTGTCCTATATGGATGCTAGCCAGGGAATCCCTCAAGGCTGGGCTAAGAGCCTACTCAAGCTGGCTCTTCTAAAACCCAGGCTCCTTGTCCCCTTCAGCGTGCTCAGCACGGCTTTTAACCCCACAGTGTTGTTTAAGGGACCTGCATGACAGGGATCTTTGCAGCCTGAGCTGCCCTTGTTCCTCTCTGTCCGTGCACAGAGAACGGCAGCAGGGCCCTGTGTGTCCCAGGGCTCATGTTTGGTGCCGCTCAGGCTCCACAGAGATGTGGGTAAAATGAAAAAAAAAAACTTTATGAAGGGAAGGCAAACCGAAGGGGTGAGCAGGAAGGCAAAACAGGGGATGGGCAGGGCCTGAGGAATGGAGGGAGGGAGCTGCCAACAGGGAGGGAGACGGCAGGAGCTCCTGGAGCTTGCAACAGGCTCAGCTGTGAGCAGCGAGAGCTGTGCCTGGAGCTGCAGCTGGTCCCGTCTGCTCTGCAGCTGGTCCCATCTTCAATGGGCAGGTCGCCGAAGGACACTGGTTCTTCTGATCCAGCAGACCAAGTTCGGCAGATCTTCTGTTGAACTGCAGCTGGATAACCTGCCTCATAAAGCAGGGGCTCTTGTCCTCCTTCAGGGCTTGAAGGGCTGCGAGAGAGAGAAGCAGAACCACAGTCAGAGGCGGACTGTGGGAATCCAAGGAAATCTTCCTGCCATGGCCACAAAGGAGCAGGAGACCAGGGCACGGGCCAGAAGGTGCTGGCCACGGATCCCCCGTGTCCCTGAGAGCTCTCCGTGCTTGGCCCGCACCGCCCCTCGTCCGCACAGGCCGCAGAGCCCTCCGCAGCCGGGCAGCGATTGCAGCTCCGTGCCCGGCATTTGCAGCTGCCCCCGGCGGCCCCAATGCCACGAGGGCGGCTGCCCTCACTCACCCTCGCTGAGGACCTGCAGCTCCTCCTTGTGTCCCCTCAGGAGCGTTCCGGCGAGCCCTGGCAACACAGAGCCCGTGTCGGCCCCAGCGGCACAGCTGCCCCCCAGGGGCGCTGCCGGCCCTGCGGCCACACGGCCTCGTCCCCCGGGCAGGGCTCAGCCCGGGCCCCCGGCGCATCGTGCCGCCCCAGGGCACGGCTGCGGGAGGGCGGCGGCAGCGCCGAGGGCAGGCGGGGCTGCACCGCGCCGGGCCCGGCTCCCACTGCCGGGGCAGCAGCCGGGCCGGAGGCGGGGAGGGAGGGCGGGCTGGCGGCTCACCGATGAGCCTGAGGGCCGCCTGTCGCAGGCGCGGCTGCGGGCTCTGCAGGCACGGCAGGGCCCAGCGCAGGTGCTCGGCCGCTCGGCTCTCGTCCTGTAGCAGCTGTGGAGAGCGCCAGGAGGGAAAGCTCAGCGCGGGCTCTGCCCCTCGGCCGGGAGCTCCCTGCGCCCAGCCCCGGCCTCCCCGGCCCGCACAGCCCCGAGGCCCGGCCGGGCCGGGACTCCGTGGGCACCCGGCTCGGGGCCGGAGGAGCCCAGCCGAGAGCCCACGCGGCCCAGCGAAGGGAGCAGCCCCTGTGTAGGGCGCAGGCTGTGGCTGCCCTGGCTGCGGCGCTGGGCAGGGCCACAGCTGCCGGCCCCGCACGCTGAGCTCCGGGGGCAGGGGACTTCTCCAGCCTGCGGCTGGGGCTTCCAGGCTGGCCTTACCAGGCACTTGGCGACCTTCATGCGCCACGGCTGGCTCAGCAGCTCCTCCAGATCCCTCCTCCCCAGGAAGCGTGCTGCACTAATCAGGGTTTTTCCAGAGGCCTGGAGAGCAGTAGAGAGCCGGAGGTGGCACCAGAGCCCGGGGCATGGGACCCACGTCCCTGTGCCAAGGCCAGTGCGAGGCTGGAGCCCACGAGGCACCAGGGGAAGAGGCAGCCAAGCCCCTGCCAGGGATGCAGCAGCACGACACAAAACCTCACCTTCGCCACGTACCGGTTCTCGTCATGCCAGTGCAAGAAGAGGGGAAGCAGGCTCTGGCTCACGGTTCTCGTGAGAGCTTTTTTCCCCTCTTCCACTACCAGCTCCATCACTTTGCTGAAGACCTGGATGGAGAGCAGCTGCACGTGGCTGTTGTCCTGGAGGAAAGGAGAAGAGCTCAGCACCGACTAGTCCAGGCCCAGTGGGGCAAAGGCCCAAAACTGCCCAGGGCACAAAGTTTCCGGGCAGTGTCCAGTGCCTGTGGGCTCAGAACCTTACATTCTCAAAGTGTGGGAGGAGTGGCTCAGCCAGCTTCTGGGCAGTGGCGCTGGGTATCTTAAGGTCCTTCTCCTGGAGCATGTGGGCGAGCACAGAGAGGGTCATCCAAACCATCTCTCCATCTGGATCACCCAGCTGCTCCACCAGGTGTTGGTAGATGCCGCGTATTCCTCCGCTCTGTGTGTAACACAAGGCTGTGCTGTGAAGCCCTGGAGGGCTGCAGCACCAACAGGGCCCTGGCCCTGCAACCCCACGCAGCTGCCTCAGGGCCCAGAGGCCAGAGGCCTGTGCCGAGGCACTGGGGCAGCTGAAGCAGGAGGCAGAGAGCTGGGAGCAGCTGCCTCAGCTGCCGAATCCCAGGCAAGCCCAAGGGGCTGTGTTGCCCATCCCCCCGCTGCCAGCGCGGCTTCAGCCACTGCCCCCTTCTCACCAGCGAGGGCTCCTTGCTGAGCACCACGAGGCCTCTGAGCTCCAGGCGCAGCCTGTCCCTGCTCTCGCTTGGCAGGTGCCTGGACATGACCGACAGGGCACTGTGCCCGTGTTGGCTCAAGTCCAGGCACTGCAGGACCTGAAAGGCACAGGGCAGTGACAGGGACCCGGCCGCTGGGAGTGCAGAACTGCCCACGGCCGGGCCCAGGCGGCAGCACCGGGCGCGCACCGTGCCAGGCGGCTGCGGCTCCCAGAGCCAGAGAGCTGGGAGGCAGCTCAGCCAGGCAGCGCTGGCCCTCAGGCTCACCTCCACAAAGAACGCCAGGGCCGGCAGATCCCAGCGCGGCTGCCCCCCGATGAGCAGGCTGAGCAGGTGCCTGGCGATGCCGCAACACAAGGGGCTCGAGCCACGGCGCATTTCCCTGGCAGGAGGAGAAAGGCACCAAAGCCCTGAGCCGGGTGGGCAAACCTCTCCCAGGACTGACTCACAGAGGTGTGGGACCTTTGCCCAGCACCCTGTGAGGGGACGTGGGCCCTTTGGGAGGCGGCTGCTCCTGGGAGCCCTCCTCTCCCAGCCTTTTCCAGGCTGCTCGGCCGTCCCTCGGTACCAAGGCCCTCTGGCCACGACCACGGGGAGCGTGTGGGGCACTCCGGGCACAGGGCACCAATGCTGGCAGCGGGGAGAAGGGGGTCTCACCTGGCCAGCAGCCCCACTGCATAGTGCTGGGTCTCAGCACAGAGCAGGGTGTCCCAGACCCGCCTGCGCTCCAGAGCCACCAGCTTCTTATCACAGCCCAGCAGGCAGAGCAGAGCCTTCATGGTCTGCACTGCAAACCTGTGGCCAGAGCAAAGGTCAGGTCACGCTGGGAGCAGTGACCCTGGCCAGAAGGGCATGGGAAGGAGAGGGTGACTGGGACCTGTTGGGCTTGCTGGGAAGGTGGTGTTCCTCCCGGCATGCTGTCCAGAAGTTCTCAACATCCTGTGGCATCTGCTCTGTGGTGCTGAAGATTTGGAAGAGCAGAGCCACGAAGACACGGGCAGAATAAGAGACCATTGTGTGGTGCCACTCGGGCATGTGGACAGTCACCCAGAGCACCAGAGTTGCCTGCAAAAGACAGAGCAGCCCGAGGCAGTGCTCAGTGCCGAGGTGTCCGTGTGGCAGGGCCCAAGGGGAGACACAGGGGGAGCACCCGGCCTGCTGCCCCTGAGCCTGTCCCTAGCCCAGCCTTCAGCCCAGTGCCCGAGGCTGGGAGATGCAGGGCACTGGGCAGAGCATGGAGAGCTGCTGGAGAGGGGACCTGGAGGGCAAGCAAAGGCCAGTGTCAGAAACTCACTGCCAGTGCAAAGACGGCCTCGTTGTCCTCTTTGATGAAGAACATGCTGTACACCGGCCTGTCTTCCATCACGAAGAGCAGCTCTGGAAGCACCTTCTGCACTGCTGGTCCCGATGAGCCGATGGTTTTCCACATCAAGGCTGCAGCTCTGTGGGACCAGAGCTGTGCATCAGTACCAAGCCCCATGCAGCTGAGTGGGGCCAGGTGACAAAGCCCCCGTGCCCTGAGGGGCAGGGACGGAGCATGGCAGAAGGATCAGCAAACAGGGTGGCTCAAGGGGCCCAGAGCTCTCTGCCTGTCTGGCAGACCCCACTGGACAGGCTGTGCAGGGCAATGGCCCTACAGGCCAGTGAAGCCTGAGCTCTCAGGGCACCTGTGCCGCATACCTGTCACACAATGGGGCACAGCACAGGAGGCTCATCACCACATTAGCTGGGTGTTCTTCAGCCAGCCTCAGAAGGTCATTTTGCAGCCCAGCATCCACAGTTCCACATGACACGAGTCTTTGGTGAATGTTCCTCACCGTGTCTGGCACCTGGAAGGGGCACAGGAAAGATTTGGAGTGCTGTCCATGAGAGCCTCTGGCCCCGCTCACTCACCAGATCGCCCCAGGGCCGGATGCGCTTGACGGCCACCTGCGAGCCAAGGGGCAGCAGCAGGCTGAGCTCACCGCCTGGCACGCCGCGCTCCAACCTCCCCTTCCTCGTCTTCTTCTTCCTCCTCCTCCCTCCTTCTCCCTCCTCCTCCGCCCCTGCCACTCACCGTGGTGCCGTCCGCAAGCCGGGTGACCGGGAAGATGCTGCCAAAGCCGCCGCTGTCCAGCAGGGAACCCATCCAGTACCGTTCCTGCAACGCCTCCTGCGACTCCCCTGCGGGCGACACGCGGCTGTCAGCGCTCGGCCCGAGGCCAGACACGGCCCCCGAGCGCCCCCCGAGCATCCTGGGCCGGGCATTCCCACCCGCCCCGGGCCCTGGCGGAGCTCGGGTTGAAGGAGCCGCAGCGGGGGCAGCGGGAGCGGCCGCGCCGCGTGTGCCCTTCACGGGCCCTGGGAGGAGCCGGGTCTGGGGCTGGGGCTGGGACTGGGACTGGGACTGGGACTGGGACAGGGACTGGGGCTGGGGCTGGGGCTGGGGCTGGGGCTGGGACCGGGACAAGCGATGCCAAAGAGAAGTGATGCCCAGCCAACAGCGCCACAGCCAGGACAGCGAGAGCCGGGCGGAGGCGACACCGGGGGAGGATGGGCGGGGCCGGGGGCGGGGCCGACGACGGGGCAGGGGCAGCCCCTCCCGGGGCCGGGGGCGGGCTCGGAACATGGCCCGGAACGGGAAGAGGGGAGAAGGGAAAAGAGGGAGAGGGTCGGGGAAAGCGACTCCGAGGAAGAGAAGGAACAAGAGATCCAAAGTATATGTAGACTCGCTGCCGCCGCTGCTGCTGCCGCTGCCGCTGCTGCTGCCGCTGCCGCTGCTGCTGCTGCCGCTGCTGCTGCCGCTGCCGCTGCTGCTGCCGCTGCTGCCGCTGCCGCTGCTGCTGCTGCTGCCGCTGCCGCCGCTGCCGCTGCTGCCGCTGCCGCTGCTGCCGCTGCTGCTGCTGCCGCTGCTGCCGCTGTTGCTGTTGCAACTGAACCCCCGGGGCCGTTTCTCCGCGTGTTCGCTTGTCCGCGTGTCCGTTCCACGCTCGCCCCACTCGCCCCATGGCCGAGCCCCGCGCGCCCCGGGGGCAGCCCCTGAAACTGTCCCAGCACGAGCCGGGGCCGGGCCGGGGGCTCCCCGCAGAGCCGGGGCCGGGCCGGGGGCCGGGGCACCGGCCAGAGGCCACTGCACCACACCGGGAGCCTGAGGCCGAAGGAGAGATTAGTTAACTTGATCCACTGTGAATGGAGAAAGCAAAATAACTTTTCATTGGTTTCCCGAGCTGTCCATCACTCAATCAGCTCTCCGATTGGTCCCCGCAGCTCACAGGGGAGGCCCCCAGACGCGGGACAGCCCCTCCCACTCCCCGGCCTCACGTTGCTTCCCTCAGGCGAAATCCGCCCCTCCCCCAGCACGCGAAACCGACACAAAGACAAAAACAATAAAGAAAAGATTCTTATCTCCGGGTACTTCAGCCAAGAGCACACACTAACTCAGACAAGACTTCCCTAAATGCATCAGCATGTTGAGTATTCATTGACCTTCATGTATTATTCAAAATCATCCCCAGCCTGTAAATCAGCTTTTATTGTGGCTCCATAAATGATTTCCCTGGGGTTTTGGTTGTTGTCATCCCTATATTCATCCAGGTAGGATAATCCAAGAATGTGAAGAAAACTCCTGGTCATCTTTTTACCATTCTCTGAGTTACTCAGATGAACAAAAGCTTTTTAAAATCACCATGTTGTAGTCCAAGAGAAATATATTTATCATACTATTATCATACTTTATCATACTATTTATCATACTATTATTTCTAAGTTTTGTTAATAACAGAACTAAAATAAGGTTTACCAAAATTAAACATATAGCATTCATTTTAATATTGCAAAAAGCCAGTAATATAATATGTAGTTATAAGGTGCAGGGACTCCCCAGTCCCCATTCGAGTGCTCCAAGTACCCTCAGTGACTGAAGGGAATAACAAAACAATGTGTTTAGTGAGACCAGAAACTTACAGCAGTGGGGGATAATTCAGACATATCAATCAAAACCAGGCATGATAACAGACGTAATTAATGACATGAAATTAGATGATTACCAAGCATTAGAACATTGTACCATAATTCCAGTGTCAGCAACAGCTGATAAACATCCAATCAGTGCAGCATTGGATAATCATCTCTGGAAAATGATTCCCAAGCTCACTTCAAAAATAGGTCCAGATCTCTATTGATGGGGTCAAATTGCCAAGTCAAATGACTCGAGTATTGTTTTGATGCAGGAAACACTTGGGTCTGTGGGCAGTTTCCCATCCGGGCAGAGCCCGAGCCAGAGTCCAGGCTCTAACTGGAAGAGAATCACTGATATCTTTTCAATAACAAGTTTCTTAGGAATACAAGTCAGGAGTAAAGGTCTTGGGGTGAAAGATTACTCAAACCCATCCAAAACTCCAAAGTTTTCCTTGGGATGGAGATGTCTGGATGGCAACAAACTGCTGGAGTGCTTCAGTAAGGGATTGGGATTGCATCTGTGCTCTGTCCTCTCACGAGGACCACAAGATCATCAGTTTGGAAGAGGTTTTCATTTCTTGGAACTCTGAAAATACTGACAATCATGAGACAACAGAGAGGTAGCCTGGATAAAGGAGATGCATATGCAACTAGAGAAGAAAATATCCTGAAAATGACATGTGTCTCATAGACAATTACACCAAGAGATGCTAAAACATAGGAAAAATTCAGCTGCAAATCCAACATTAATATCTTATGAATTATGCCTATTAGAAAATGGGTAAATTCACACCATGCAATCAATAGTGTTGTAGCAGAACTTGTCTTTGAGATAGAAATTAATCAAAACACAGACCCTTGTTCAGCAAAATGAAAAGGTCCCGGTTTATTCCTAATTATCACTTCAGTAGAACAAAAAGCACACTTAAGAGAACACAGTTAATCAGTATTAATACCAAACATTACATGATCAAAATAAAACTGGAACAGAACATTGTCTAAACTTAGTGATACTGAAGCTTAACAGAAATTAAATAGAACAGAATTAACCTAATAGAACTTAGCCTTAGTTAATCTAAATAGATTGTAATTGGACATTACAATATTGCACCTTAACAGGAAGAGAAACCAACATCTCTTACAAGTTACAGAGGTAACTAACCCTAATGCTGTTCATACAAAAAGGCACTAAAAATTTCGAAAAATCTGTGAACAGGATGATTTTAATGAAGGGATTATAAAGGATGTGATAAGTATGTTGTGATTCTATGTAATTTGGATTTGAGCATAGATCATGGTAATTGCAATTATTAAGTATAGCTTTATTAGGATTTTTCAAAGTACAGCTTTAATCATTCTGAAAGTACTAAAAAGGTATAAATAATCAAAATGTTGACACATATGTTTTATGGTAAACAGTATTTTCTGTCCACGCTTAAATATTAACTGCTGTTCTACTGGCATTTAATTAAAAACATTTGCGAAGAAAGGGTCCCCCGAATTAAGGGGGCAGAAACATTATCGACCTCTAAATATTGTTGGGTATATACATTTCTAATTATTATACTAAAAGCCAATACCATTCTAACTGTGCCACAGTGCACACAGATAGTTTTGAATTCCTCCAGTAAAACAATAAAAAAAAATCACTCTTTCCCTTTTTTTGTTTTGTTTTGTTCTGTTTTGTTTCGTTTTGTTCTGTTCTGTTCTGGTTTGGTTTGGTTTTGTTCTGTTCTGTTCTGTTCTGTTTTGTTTTGTTTTGTTCTGTTTTCTTCTGTTTTGTTCTGTTCTGTTCTGTTCTGTTCTGTTCTGTTCTGTTCTGTTTTGTTCTGTTCTGTTCTGTTCTGTTCTGTTCTGTTCTGTTCTGTTCTGTTCTGTTCTGTTCTGTTTTGTTCTGTTCTGTTTTGTTTCTGAAGGGGTTTGCAGACACAGCCACCCGTGGCTGCGGTACAGAGAGGGGGCTCAGCACTCGGGCTGCAGACGCGGCGGCAGCTCCGGGTCCCCGCGGGGAAACCGGGAGCGCCCCAAGAACGGGGGAGAGGGGGGAATGCCGCCCGCGGGGAAGGGAAGAAGAAACTTTTGCAGTAGGGCATCTATATCTGCAGGGGTTAGATCCCCGCATTGGGAACGAGCAGGTGGCGGTGGAAACCGTGCGGACCCGCCACAGCACCGAGCCCGAACCGAGCCCGGCACAGCCCTCCCGGGGCTGCTGCACCCCAAACACGCGCGGGGGAAAGAGGAGGGCAAAAGGCAGTAAAAACAAACCCTAAAACTGCACACAGTGGGGAATAAAACAGCGGAAAACAAAGGCAGAACAAGGCTAAAAAGGCACAAAGCACCCGCACCCCCCACTCCCGGCCCAGCAGAGCTGCCAGCTGTGCCAAAAAGCCGCGGGCCGAGCCCAGGAGAGGAGGCGAGCGGAGCCCCCGCTCCGGAAAGGAGCCGTGCCGCAGGAAATGCCGGCCGGCCCCAGCAGCTCCAGAGCCGCACACTCCGCGCGGGGGGTTCTCTGTATTTTTTGGCTTCCCAGAGTTTATTTTGGGGTCCCTGTGCTGCTTTTGGGGTTCCCTGTATTTTTTGGGGGTTCTCTCTGGTTTTGGGGTTCTCTGTATTTTCGGGTTCCCTGTGCTGCTTTTGGGGTTCTCTGTATTTTTGGGGTTCCCTGTCCTGATTTTTGGGGTCTCTGTTTTTGGGGTTTTCTATATTTTTGGGGTCCCCTGTGCTGATTTTGGGGTTCCCTGTGTCTGTTTTTTTTTTTGTGTTCTCTCTGTTTTTGGGGTTCCCAGTGTTTATTTTGGGGTTCCCTGTGCTGATTTTCGGGTTCTCTCTGTTCTTTGGGGTTCTCTGTATTTTTGGGGTCTCTGTATTTTTGGGGTTCTCAGTGTTTATTTTTGGGGTTCTCTGTGTTTTTGGGGTCCTGGTGTTGAATTTTGGGTTCTTTCTATTTTTGGGTTCTCTCTGGTTTTGGGGCTCTCTGTATTTTTGGGGCTCTCTGTATTTTCGGGGTTCCTGGTGTTTGTTTTTTGGGATTTCTGGTGCTGGTTTTTGGGGTTCTTTCTGTTTTTGGGGTTCCCAGTGTTTATTTTGGGGTTCCCTGTGCTGATTTTCAAGTTCTCTGTATTTATGGGGGTTCTCTCTATTTTTGGGGTTCATTATTTTGGGGTTCCCGGTGGTTTTGGGGTTCTCTCTATTTTTGTGGTCTCTGTATTTTTGGGGTTCCCTGTGTTTATTTTGGGGTCCCTGTGCTGATTTTTGGGTTCTCTGTATTTTTTGGGGTTCCTGTGCTGATTTTGGGGTTCTCTCTGATTTTGGGTTCCCTGTGTTTATTTTTTGGGGTCCGATTTTTGGAGTCTCTGCTTTTGGGGTTCTCTCTATTTTGGGTTCCCTGTGTTTATTTTGGGGTCCCCTGTGCTCATTTTGGGGTTCCCTGTATTTGTTTTTGGGGTTCTTTGTAATTTTTGGGGTCCTTCGTGCTGATTTTGGAGTTCTCTCTGTTTTTGGGGTCCCTGTGCTGTTTTGGGGGTCCCCCCGCTGATTTTTGGGGTCCCTGTGCTGATTTTTGGGGTCTCTGTTTTTGGGGTTCTCTCTATTTTTGGGGTCTCTCTGTATTTGGGGGTTCTCTGTGTTTTTGGGGTCCCAGTGTCTGATTTCAAGGTCTCTGTTTTTGGGGTCCCCGTGCTGATTTTTGGGGTTCCAGTGTTTATTTTGGGGTCCCTGTGTTTATTTTGGGGTCTCTGTTTTTGGGGTCTGTGGTTTTGGGGTCTCTGTTTTTGGGGCCCTGGTGTTTATTTTGTGGTCTCTGTTTTTGGGGTCTTTGTTTTTGGGGTCTCTGTTTTTGGGGTCCCTGTGCTGTTTTTGGGGTCCCTGTGTTTATTTCGGGGTCTCTGTTTTTGGGGTGTCTCTGTATTTGGGGGTTCTCTGTATTTTTGGGGTTCTCTCTGTTTTGGGTTTCCCGTGTTTATTTTGGGGTCTCCCCAGGCCGGGGGGCGGGGCCAGCAGCGCCAGTGCCCATGAGCCGGATGGGCCGGGCAGCGGCCATGGGAGGGACTGGGGGAACTGGGAATGGGAACTGGGGAGACTGGGATGGACTGGGAGGGACTGGGAATGGGAAATGAGGGAATTGGGAGGGACTGTGGGAATTGAGGGGACTGGGAGGTACTGGGAGTGACTGGGAATGGAAATGGGGGAACTGGGAGGGACTGGGGGAGACTGGGAGGGACTGGGGGGGACTGGGAATGGAAATGAGGGCACTGGGATTTTGGGGTCCTCCATTGGTGTCCCCCACCTGCCCAGTTTGGAATGGGGTCTGGGGTCTCTGGAATTTGGTCTGGGGTCTCTGGAATTTGGTCTGGGGGCTCTGTTTGGAATTGGGTCTGGGGTCTCTGGAATTGGGTCTGGGGTCCCTGGAACCGGGTCTGGGGTCTCTGGTGTCAGTTTTGGCTCCCCCAGGACTGGCGCTGGAATTGGGTCTGGGGGCTTTGGCCAGAGCCGCCCGGATGCAGCTGTGGGGGCAAGAGCAGAGACAGGGTGAGTGTGAGACCCCAGACCCAAAATCCCCCTGAGACCCCAGACCCAATTGGGGACCCCTATATCCCCTCCAAATCCCCACCCCCCCACCAATTTTGGGTCCTCCCCTCCCCAATTTGGGGTCTCTCCCCTCCCCAGTTTCGGGGTTCCCCCCCCCCCAATTTGGGGTCTGTCTCCCCAATTTAGGGTCTCTCCCCTCCCCAATTTTGGGATCTCTCTCCCACCCAATTTGTGTCTCCCCCTCCCCAATCTGTCTCCCCCTCCCCAGTTTGTGTCTCCCCTCCCCAATCTGTCTCCCTCTCCCCATTTTCAGGATCCCCCTCCCCAGTTTTGTCTCCCCTCCCCAGTTTGTCCCCCAGGCTCCCCCCTGCTGTCAGCAGCCGCTGCCGAGCGTTTGGTGCCGCGCTGAGCCGGGCCAGGGGGGCGGCACTGAAACTGGGACAGCTGCTGAGCATGGCAGGTGGGACCCCAAAACACCCCAAAATCACCCCAAAATAAACCCAAAAATATCCCAAAATAACCCAAAAACCATCCCAAAAATATCACAGAAATAACCCAAAAATATCCCAGAAATATCACAAAAACACCCCAAAAATATCCCAAACTGGGACAGCTGCTGAGCATGGCAGGTGGGACCCCAAAACACCCCAAAATCACCCCAAAAATAAACCCAAAAATATCACAAAAATATTACAGAAATATCCCAAAAATATCACAGAAATATCCCAAACTGGGACAGCTGCTGAGCATGGCAGGTGGGACACCAAAAAACCCAAATCACCCTCAAAACACCCCAAAATAACCCAAAAACCATCCCAAAATCACCCCAAAATCACCCCAAAAATATCACAAAAATATCCCCAAAACACTAAAAAAAAAAGCATCCCAAAATCACCCCAAAATATCCCATAAACAACCCAAAAAACATCCCATAAACAACCCAAAATCACCCCAAAAATATCCCATAAACACCCCAATAAATTTCTCAAAATCACCCTACAAACACCCCAAACATCCCAAATTTATACCAAAACCACCCCAAAAATATCCCAAAACAATCCCACAATCACCCCAAAACCACCCAAAAAATATCCCAGAAACACCCCAAAATCACCACAAAAACACCCCAAAATATCCCAAAATACACCAAGAACATCCCATAACCCCATAAACCACCAAATCCCAAAAACTCTATAACCCCACAATCCCATAACCCCATAACCCCATAATCCCACAATCCCATAACCGCACAACCCCATAACCCCACAATCCCATAACCCCACAATCCCATAACCCCACAATTCCACAGTCCCACAATCCCATAACCCCACAGTCCTGCACAGACTCGTCGGTTCTGACCCCACAGCTGCAGCCGATCCTGGTGCGGCTCTGGCAGAGCGCAGAGCCCATGCCAGGCTGGTACACCCGGGTAGGAGATTGGGGTTTATCGGGTTTTTATAGGATTTATTTGGTTTATAGGGTTTTTATAGGATTTTATTGGGTTTTATAGGGTTTATTGGGGTTTGTTGGGGTTTGGCTAAGCAGAGCGCAGAGCCCATGCCGGGCTGGCAGACCGGGGTAGGGGATTGGGGTTTATAGGGTTTTTATAGCATTTTATTGGGTTTATAGGGTTTTAATAGGATTTTATTTGGTTTATTGGGGTTTATTGGGGTTTATTGGGGTTTGTTGGGGTTTGGCTCCGGCAGAGCGCAGAGCCCATGCCAGGTTGGCAGACCCGGGTTGGGGACTGGGGTTTTTATCCTGTGCCAGAATTTGGGACCAGCTCCTGGAATTCCAGGATTCTATGGGGCTTTTATAGGATTCTATAGGATGTAATGTGATTTTATGATAATTTATTGGATTCCCACCGGGTTTTTTTTTAATTTCCATAATTTGGGGAATTTTTGGGATCCCCAGGCTGTGCTGGAGCAGAAGCTGGGCCGGTATTTGGGACCAGCTCCAGGAATTCCAGGATTCTATGGGATTTTTATAGTTTTTAATGTGATTTTTTTGATATTTTATAGTATTTTATAGCTTTTAATGTGACTTTATGTTACTTTTTGGGATTTTCACCTGGCTTTTTTTGGAATTCTGGGATATTTTGATAATTTTGGGAATTTTTGGGATCCCCTGGCTGTGCTGGAGCAGGAATTGGGTCAGGATTTGGGACCAGCTCCAGAAATTCCCAGATTCTATGGGATTTTTATAGGATTTTAATGTGATTTTATGATAATTTATTGGATTTTCACCGGGTGTTTTTTGGAATTTCGGTAATTTTGGATATTTTTGGGATCCCCAGGCTGTGCTGGAGGAGGATCTGGGCCCGGGCTGGCAGGAGCAGCTCCTTGAATTCCAGGATTTCCCCGGGGCAGGTTCAGCGCGCGAGGGAAATGGAGAATTGGGGGGGGGGAATGGGACTTTTGGGGGAAAAATGGGAATTTTGGGGGGAAAAATGGGAATTTTCGGGAAAAAAAGCCCCAGGAATTTGGGAAATTGGGGGAACTTTGAGGGGAAAATGAGGGGAAAATGGAAATTTTGGAAAAAAAACCTGGAAATTGGGAGAATTTGGGGGGGGAAATGGAAATTTTGGGGAAAAAATGGGCATTTGGAGGGAAAAAAAATGGGAATTTTGGAAAAAACCTCAGGAATTTGGGAAATTGGAATTTGAGGGAATTTTTGGGGAAAAATGGGAATTATGGGGGAAAAAATGGGAATTTTGGGGAAAAAAACACGAGAATTTGGGAAATTGGGAGAATTTGGGGGAAAATGGGAATTTGGAGGGTAAAATTGGGATTTTGGGAGGGGAAAATGGACATTTGGGGGGGAGAATGGTAATTTTGAGGGGAAAAATGGGAATTTTGGAAAAAAAAGCCCCAGGAATTCGGCAAACTGGGGAATTTGGGGTGAAAATGGGAATTTGGTGGGGGGGAATGGGGGGAAAATGTAATTTTGGAAAAAAACCCCAGGAAAATGGGAAATTAGGGGAATTTTGGGGGAAAAATGGGGGGAAAATGGGAATTTTGGAGGGAAAATGATAATTTGGAGGGGAAAATGGGGGGAAAATGGGAATTTTTGGGAGAAAAACTCAGTAAATGGAGGGAATTTGGGGGAAGAATGGAGATTTTGGGGGGGAAATGGAGATTTTGAGGGGGAGAAATGGAAATTTGGGGGAAAAATGGGAATTTTGGAAAAAAAACCACCCAGTAATTTTGGAAATTGGGGGAATTTGGGGGGGAAAAATGGGGGATAAAATGGGGGGGTGGGGAAATGGGAATTTTGGGAAAAAACCCCCAGAATTTGGGAAATTGAGGAAATTTGGTAAATTGGGGGAATTGGGGGGGGGGGGAAAAACGGGGGGAAAATGGGAATTTTGGAAAAAAACCCTAGGAAATTGGGAATTTGGAGAGAATTTGGGGGGGGAAATGGGATTTTTTGGGGAAAATGGGGATTTGGAGCGAATTTGGGAAAAATGGAATAGGAATTTTGGAGAAAACAGGAATTGGGGGATTTTGTGGGGATTTGGGTGGAATTTTGGGATTTGGGATGGGAGTTTGGGGACTGGGGCAGAATTTTGGGAATTTGTGCTGGGATTTTTTGGAATTGGGGCAGAATTTTGGGAATTCAGGCTGGGAGTTTGCGATTTGATTTGCAATTTTGGGAATTGTTGCAGAATTTTGGGGTCTGTGTGGCAATTTTGGGGTCTCTGGGATAATTTTGGGGTCTATGGTGTAATTTTGGGATCTATGGGGTAATTTTGGGGTCTGTGGGGTAATTTTGGAGTTTGGGGTGTGATTTTGGGGTGATTTTGGGGTAATTTTGGGTTCTCTGGGGTAATTTTGGCATCTGGGGTGTGATTTTGGGGTCTGGGGTGTGATTTTGGGCTGATTTCGGGGTCTGGTGTGTGATTTTGGGCTGATTTTGGGGTCTGGGGTGTGATTTTGGGGTGATTTTGGGTCCCCCCAGTACCCGGGCGTCGCTCGCAGCATCGGCAGCGACATCGAGAATCTGCTGACCCTGCTAAGCCTCAGCCCGGGGCTGCCAAAAGGTGACAAAAACACCCAAAATCACCCCAAAACCAGCAAAAACAGCCAAAAACCAGCCAAAATTACCCCCAAAACAGCCAAAAATCACCTCAAAATGACCCTGCTGAGCTTCACCCCGGTGCTGCCAAAAGGTGACAAAAACACCAAAAACCGGCCAAAATCACCCCCAAAAAGGCCAAAACCACCCAAAACCAGCCAAAACCACCCCATATACCCCAAAATCAGCCCAAAACCACCCCAAAAACTGCCAAAACCAGCCCAAACCACCCCAAAAACAACCAAAACCAGCTAAAATCACCTGAAGTCACCCAAAATATATATTTTTAAATAATTTTTCCCTCAATTCCTGGTTTATAATTTTTTATAATTTCCCCAATTCCCAATTTATAATTTTTTATAAATTTTCCCCAACTCCCAGTTTATAATTTTTTATCGTTTCCCCAATTTATAATATTTATAATATTTATAATATTTATAATATTTATAATATTTATAATATTTATAATATTTAAAAATATTTTATAATTTTCCCCAATTCCCGGTTTACAATATTTTACAATTTCCCCATTTTTATCATTTTTTCAATTTTCTCATTCTTATCATTTTTAAAATTTTCCCATTTTTATAATTTTTAAAATTTTCCCATTTTCATAATTTATTTACAATTTTCCCATTTTTACCATTTTTTACAATTTTCCCATTTTTATAATTTTTTACAATTTTCCCATTTTTATAAATTTTTTTCAGTTTCCCCGTTTTTACCATTTTTTAAAATTTTCCCATTTTTATCATTTTTACAATTTCCCATTTTCCCATTTTTATAATTTTTTACAATTTCCCCATTTTTATAATTTTTACCATTTTTCCATTTTTGTAATTTTTTGCAATTTTCCCATTTTTATTATTTTTGGTAATTTCAGTATTTTTATCATTTTTACAATTTTCCCATTTTTATCATTTTTTACCGTTTTCCCATTTTTATCATTTTTTACAATTTTTCCATTTTTACAATTTTTTGCAATTTTCCTGATTTTGTCATTTTTCAGATCTCTTCCCCGCTCAGTTATTTTTATCAATTTTTACAATTTCCCCCTTTCCCGTTTTTTCCCCATTTCCAGGGCTGTTCCCCATCCGGTTATTTTTATCCATTTTTACAATTTCCCCAATTCCCGGTTTTCCCCATTTCCAGGGCTGTTCGCAGTCGAGCTCGAGCGCGGCTCCGGGCGGGAGGCGGCGAGCGCGCGGCGCTTCCGGTGCGGGACCCAGATTGGGGATTTTGGGGGGTTTTGGGATTTTGGGATTTTTTTGGGAGGATTGAGGGGTTTTATGGGATTTTTGGGGGAGGTTTGGGGAGATCTATGGGATTTTTTGTGGGATTTTTGGGGGATTTTCGGAGTTTCTTGGGGGGGGGGGGGGGTTTTTTGGGGATTTTTTGCGGGCATTTTTAGGGGGAGGTTTGGGGGATTTTGGGGGATTTTTGGGGAATTTTTTGGGGATTTTTGGTGTTTTTGGGGGGAAGGTTTGGGGGTTTTAGAGGGATTTGGGGGATTTTTTGGGGAGGTTTGTGGGATTTTGGGGGAGGTTTGGGGGATTTTTTGGGGTTTTTTTTGGAATTTTTGAGGGAAGGATTGGGTGTTTTAGAAGGATTTAGGGGATTTTTGGGAGAGGTTTGGGGATTATGGGGGATTTTGGGGTTTTTTTTAGGGGATTTTTTGGGGGAGGTTTGGGGGAGGTTTGGGGGTTTGGGGGGGATTTTTGGGGGATTTTTGGGATTTTTTGGGGACTTGTTATGGGAAGGTTTGGGGGTTTGAGAATGATTTAGGGGATTTGGGGGGATTTTGGGGGATTTTGGATAATTTTTTGGGAATTTTTTGGGAATTTTGGGTGATTTTTATGGGATTATTGGGGGAGGTTTGAGGGGGTTTATAGGATTTTGGGGGGGATTTTTGGGGATTTTTTTGGGATTTTTAGGGATTTTAGGGGGGATTTTTGGGGGGATTTTTGGGGACTTTGGGGGAACTTTTGTGGATTTTTGGGGATTTTTTTTTATTTTTGGGAATTTTGGAGGTTTTCAGGGAAATTTGGTGGTTCAGAGATGAATTTTGGCGGGTTTTCAAGAGTTTTGGTGTAAATTTTGGGGTTTTTTTGGTGATCCCGGATTTTGGGGTGCCCCAGGTCCCTTTAGGGGATCACCCCTTTTTCCGGGTGCTGCGCGCTGCCCCAGGAGCGGCGCGACCAGGTGGGGGAGGGGCACCCCAAAATTTGGGGGGTAGGGGGGACCCAAAAATATGGGTGGGATCCGAAATATGAGGGAGGGGAACCCCAAAGTTGGGGGGGGACAGACCCCAGAATGGGGAGGGGGACCCTAAAATGTGGGGGGGATCCCAAATTGGGGGGGACCGAAATATGGGAGAGGGGGGACCCCAAATAAAGGGGGGAGGGAACCAAAATTTGGGGGGGGGGATGGACCCCAGAATGGGGGGGGCGACCCCAAAATGAGTAGGCGACCCCAAAATTGGGGAGGGAGGAGACCCAAAATTTGGAGGGGGACCCTAAAATATGAGAGGGATCGAAATATAGGGGACGGGGACCCCAAAATTCGGAGGGGGGGGAAATCAAAATATGGGGGAGGAGGAATCCCAAAAGTGGGGGAGGGACCCAAAATTGGCGGGGGGGACAACACCAGAATTGGAAGGGAACACCAGAATGGGGGGGACCCCAAAATATGGGGGGGAACCAAAATATGGAGGGGACCCAAAATTTGGGGGGGCAACCCCAAAATTGGGGAGGGGGGAGACCAAAATATGGGGGAGTGGGAACCAAAATATGCGGGGGGACCCCAAAATTGTGGTGGGGATCTGAAATATGGGGGGGGGACACAAAATTGGGGGAGGGACCCAAAATTGGGGGGGGGACCAAAATATGGGGGAGGGGGAACCCCAAAATCTGGGGGGCAGGGACTCGAAATTTGGGGGGCGGACCCCCAAAATTGGGGCGAGACCAAAATCAGGGGGGCGAACCCAAATATGGAGGGAGGGGCCCAAAATATGGAGGGAGGGGATCCCTAAAATATGGGGGGAGGGGATCCCAAGATTTTGGGGGGGTTGGGAGTGGGACCCCAAAATCTGGGGAAATTTCAGGGTTTTTGGGGTTTCAGGTCTGGATTTTTGGGGTTTCAGGTTTGGGATTTTTGGGGTTTCAGGGGTGGATTTTTGGGGTTCCAGGGGTGGATTTTTGGGGTTTTAGGTTTGGTTTTTTGGGGTTTCTGAGGGGAATTTTTGGGGTATCAGGTTTGGATTTTTGGGGTTTCTGGTTTGGATTTTTGGGAATTCCGCTTAGAATTTTTGGGGTTTCTGGGGTGGATTTTTGGGGATTCAGGCTTGGATTTTTGGGGTGCATTTTTGGGGTTTCTGGGGTGGATTTTTGGGGTTTCAAGTTTGGATTTTTGGGGTTTCTCGGTTGGATTTTTTTGGTTTTTGGGGTGGATTTTCGGGGTTTCTGCGGTGCAGTTATTGCTGTGGGGTCTGTTTTTTCTCTCTGGCTGTTTTTGGGGTCTCCCCCCTCCCCAATTTCCCCTTTTCCCCCCAGATCTGCTCTGGCTCTTCCTCCTGGAGCTGTCCCGGTTCCAGTTCGTGCAGACGGATCCAAACGGGGCCAATTCCCTGCATGAACCCGAGAGCCAACGGTGAGGGGCACCTGGGATAGCACTGGGATATCCCTAAAATAGCACAGAAACATCCCAGAAACAGCCCAAAAATATCCCTGACATATCCCTGAAATATCCCAAAAACATCCCAAAAATATCCCCAAAATATCACAGATACACCCTGGGACAGCACTGGGATATCCCTGGAATAGCACAGAAACATCCCAGAAACAGCCCAAAAATATCCCTGACATATCCCTGAAATATCCCAAAAACATCCCAAAAATATCCCCAAAATATCACAGATACACCTGAGACAGCACTGGGATATCCCTGGAATAGCACAGGAAGATCCCAGAAATATCTCAGATACACCCTGAGATAGCACTGAGATATCCCTAAAATAGCACAGAAACATCCCCAAAATATCCCCGAAATATCCCCGAAATATCCCCGAAATATCCCTGAAATATCCCCAAAATATCCCCGAAATATCCCTGAAATATCCCCGAAATATCACCAAAAACATACCAGAAATATCCCTAAAATAGCACAGAAATATCCCAAAAACATCCCTGAAATATCCCTGAGATATCCCTGGAATAACACAGAAACATCCCAAAAATATCCCAAAATATTCTCAAAAATATCCCAAAAATATCCCAAAAATACCCCAAAAAATCAAAAAATATCCAAAATATCACAAAAAAATCCCCCCAAAATCCCAAAAATATCCAAAAAAATCCCCCAGAAATCCCAAAAATATAAAAAAAAATCCCCCAAGATGCCAAAAATATTCCAAAAACACCCCAAAAACATCTCAAAAAATCCCAAAAATATCTCAAAAATCTCAAAAAAATCTGAATAACTATTCCGAAAAGATCCCACAATATCCTCAAAATATTCCCAAAAATATCCCAAAAATATCCCAAAAATATCCCAAAATATCCCAAAAATATCCCAAAAATATCCCAAACCCCCCCCCCAAAAAAAAAAAAAAAAAAAAAAAGGATATTTTGGGGATTTTTCGGGATTTTTTTGGGATTTCTGTAGATTTTGGGGAATTTTTTTGAAGATTTTTTGGGGGATTTTGATTTGGAATTTTTGGGGACTGGAAGGAATTTTGGGGGATTTTGGGGATTTTTATTTGGAATTTTTTGGGGATTTTTGGGATTTTTATTTGGGAATTTGGGGAATTTATTTGGGATTTTGGGGGATTTGGGGGATGTTTGGGATTGTTTATTTGGGATGTTTTGGGGATTTTTATTTGGGACTTTTGCGTTTGTTTTTTTTTATTATTATTATTATTTTTATTCAGGATTTTTGGGGGAATTTTGGGGGATTTTGTGATTTTTGGGAGTTTTATTGGGATATTTTTGGGAATTTTTGGGAATTTTATTTTGGATTTTTGGGGGGATTTTATTTGGGTTTTTGGGGATATTTGGGGGATATTTTGGGGATATTTTGGGATTTTTACTTGGGGATTTTGGGGGATCTTTATTTGGGATCTTTGGGAATTTTTTTTTTATTTGTGATTTTTTGGGGGATTATTGGGATTTTTATTTGGGATCTTTGGGGGGATGTTTTGGGGATTTTGGGGGATTTATTTGGGATTTTTGTTTGGGATTTTTGTTTGGGATTTTTTGGGTGATTTTGGGGATTTTTATCTGGGATTTTTATTTGGGATTTTTGTTTGGCATTTTTTGGAGGATTTTTTGGGGATTTTTGTTTGAGATTTTGGGTATTTTTGTTTGGGATTTTAGGGGATTTTAGGGGATTTTTATTTGGGATTTTTTGGGGGAGATTTTTTGGTGATTTTTTGGGGATTTTTGGGGATTTGGGGGATTTTTATTTGGGATTTTTGGGATTTTATTTAGGATTTTTTTGGGATTTATTTGGGTTTTGGGGGATTTTTGGCTCCCCCAGGTAACCCTGTTGGGTTTTGGGTCATGCAGAGAATTCGAGAGGGAATTCACTGACCTGTACATTGAGGGGGGGAAATGGGGAAAAATGGGAACTTTGGGGAGTTTGGGTGATTTTATGGGGATTTTGGGGGGAATTTTGGAAAATTTGGAGGGATTTTGGGGGAAAAATGGGAATTTTGGGGAATTTAGGGAAATTTTGGAAAATTTGGGGGAATTTTGTGAATTTTGGGAGATTTTATGAGGATTTGGGGGGAATTTTTGGGAGAATTCTGGGGATTTTGGGGGCATTTTTGGGAGATTTTATGGGAATTTTAGGGGAATTTTTGGGGAATTTTGGGGGGATATTTTTGGGGATTTTGGGGAAATTTGGGGTATTTTGGGGCATTTGGAGCATTTTGGAGGAATTTTTGGGAATTTTATGGGGATTTTGGGGGGAATTTCAGGGAATTTTGGGGGATTTTTTGAGAATTTGGAGAATTTTGGGGGAATTTTTGGGAATTTGGGTGGATTTTATGGGGATTTTGGGGGGAATTTTTGGGAATTTTGGGAAATTTGGGAAATTTTGGGGCATTTTTGGGATATTTTATGGGGATTTTGGGAAATTTTAGGGGATTTTGGGGGGAATTTGAGGGAATTTTGGGGAATTTTTGGGAGATTTTTTGGGAGAATTTTTGGGGATTTGAGGGAGAAATTGGGAATTTGGGGATTTAATTTTTAAATTTTGGGTGATTTTGGGGGAATTTTGGATTTTTTAATTTTTATTTATTTTGGAGGATTTGAGGGAATTTTGAGATGATTTTCTGGGATATTTTAGGGACAATTTTTTGTGATCAGGACTCAGATTTTGGGGTGCTCAGGTGAGATTCTGGGGTGGTTTTGGGTGCCCAGGTGAGATTTTGGGGTGTTTTTGAGTGCCCAGGTGAGATTTTGGGATGGTTTTGGGAACCCAGGTGGGATTTTGGGGTGTTTTGGGTGCCCACATGAGATTTTGGGGTGCCCACGTGAGATTTTGGGATGGTTTTGGGTGCTAAGGTGGGATTTGGGGGTGTTTTTGGGTGCCCAGGTGGGATTTTTGGGTGCTCACGTAAGATTTTGGGATGGTTTTGCATGCCCAGGTGAGATTTTGGGGTTTTTTTTGGATGCACAGGTGGGATTTTGGGGTGTTTCTGGATGCCGAGGTGGGATTTTGGGGCATTTTTGAGTGTCCAGGTGAGATCTGGGGGTGTTTTTGGGTGCCCAGGTGAGATTTTGGGGTTCCCAGGTGAGATTTGGGGTGGTTTTGGGTGCCCAGGTGAGATTTTGGGGTTCCCAGGTGAGATTTGGGGTGTTTTTGGGTGCCCAGGTGAATTTGGGGGTGTTTTTGGGTGCCAGGTGAGATTTTGGGGTGTTTTTGGGTGCCCAATTGAGATTTCGGGTGTTTTTGGGTTCCCAGGTGAGGTTTTGGGGTGTTTTTGGGTGCCCAGGTGAGATTTTGGGATGTTTTTTGGCTGTCCAGGTGCTCAGGGCAGCGGCCGAGCGGGACCGGGGCCGGATCCTGCAGAAATCGCTGGAGCTGAAATTCCTGACAGCCTTTGAGTCCCCGGTGAGGGAGGGCAAAATCCCAAATTTTGGGTCTGAACACCAAATTCCTCTGCAAACCCCAAAATTCAGGGTCTCAATCCTCAATTTTGGGGTTTCTCACCCCAATTTCTCACCTCAGTTTTTTCCCCCACCCCATTTTTGAGTCCCCCCCAATTCCTGTTCCCCAATTTCAGGGTCCCAATCCCAATTCCTGCCCCTCCCCCTCCAATTTCAGGGCTCCACTCCCCAATTACGGGGGATTCTCCCCCAATTTAGGGGTCTTTCCCCAATCCCAGGGGTCTCTCCCCAGTTCCGGGGTCTCTCCCCAATCCCGGGGGTCTCTCACCCCAAATTCTCCCCCCAGGCGCTTGTTTCTCTGCACGTCCAGGCCGTGCTGCTGCTGGGGGAGCCCTTCTGGGGGTCTCAGCCCTTCAATTTTGGGGTGCAGGGCACGGCCCGGGGGGTGGGGGCTGCTCCCCCAAATGCTGGGGGGTCTCCTGGGACCCCACCCCCCGAGCCCAGCTATGCCTTGCACCGAAAACTGGGGGGGCTGTTCCAGGCCTGCGCCCACCTGGGGGGGCGTGTGCACTGCAGGGAGATCTTCCAGGAGGGGTACGAAGGGTACTGGGACCCCAAAAACAGAGAGGGGACCCCAAAATCCGCCTGAAAAATGGAACAGGAGTCGGGTGTGCAGCCCCCTCCCCAATAAAGGAGATGCTAAAAAAGGAACTACACCCTTCTCCAAAATCATTGCTTCAACAAAATCACATCTGTCCCTCCAAGAAAACTACAGGTACCATTATTCAGACTGTAACCAACACCCTGAGCAACAGGGTTACAGGCTGCATTCTGACCTTGCCAGTGTTTTGGTCCTTATATTACTATACTTTTATTTTCATTTTCCCAGTGAAAACCTGCTATTCTAAGTCCCATCTCTTTGCCAGGGAGCTCCTTAATTTCCAAGCCATATTAATTTAGAGGGAGGGAGTTTACATTTTCCATTTCAAGAGAAGCTCCAGAGCACCTCAGCAGACACCTGTCTGTCAAACCAAGACAGTGCCCTGCTGCAGCTCCATCCCCATGGCAGGATCCGCGCTGGATGATCCCCAGGGACCCCCGGTGGGCAGAGCCCCCCTGAGCCCTGGTGCTGCTGATCCGTGTTGGGAAGACACCTGGCTGGGGGCTGAGCATCCTCCCCGTGGCCTGGATTTTCTTTACATTTCTCTTTGTCCTTCCCAAACACCCAAAACCAGGGTAAAAATAGAGATGTTAAATACCGACCTGCTTGGGGACACGGGGGGATGTTCCAGGGGATGCGGGGGACGCTCGGTTCCAGGGATTTGAGGGGTCCTGGGAGGGACCTGGGGGTTTCTCAGGGCGTTGGGCACCCCAGTTCCAGCGGCTCTGGCTGCGCTGGGAGAGGAGGAGGAGCGGGAGGAAGAGGAGCGGGCGGGAAGAGACAGAAGAGAAGCAGCGAGAGGAAGAGGAGGGACACAGGAGGAGCGGCAGGAAGAGGAGGAGCGATTTTGGAACCACGAGCTTCCCTCGCCATCTCGCTAGGGCTGAAGGTCCCGCCGGGTCCGGCACCATCGCCTCCCCCAAAATCCCGTAGGTGGGCGGGGAGGGGGAGCTCGCCCCCAATTCATCATGGGGGGTTCCTGGAAAGTTTTATTTTGCGGTTCAGGGGATGTTTGGATCTTCCAGGAGCCCAAGGCTGAGGCGGCTCCTACATTGCAATCGCCCGGTACCGGCGGGGACGGGGCGATATCGGCAGAGCCGGGGGGGAAGGCGGGAGCCCCGGAGAGGGGAGAGCGCGGAGGGGCGATCCCGGAGCCGGGGGACCCCCGGCAGCCTGGAGGGGTGCGGGAGGTTGGTGCTGAGCGGGCTCCGGGCGCCCGAGGCTGAAAGGGGCGCTGACTGCTCCAGCTGCCCTTGGGCAGCGCCACCATCAAACCCAACGCGCTCAGCCCTTGTTTTCCTCCCCAAACCAGGATTTCCCAAACCTTAGCACCGAAGAGGAGAAGGAGGAGGAGGCCGTGAGGAAGAGAAAGATGTCCCGGGAGCTCCAGGCAGGTGAGGAGGAAGTCAGTGCCCCTTTCCCCCTGTGTCCTGCTCCATCTCCCAGCCCAGCACGGCCCCAGCTGCAGCACAGCCCTGGGGGGATCTTCTTGCCCTTCCCTCTGGCACGGAGGCAAATCCCATCCTCTCCTTGTCCTTCCTCCCCCAGACAAGGAGCTGAGCACGGACAGCAGGGAGGACAAATCCCCGCGGCACAGCCTCGGGCAAGAGGCCGTTTGCAGCGGCTCCACGGCGCAGGAATGCAACGGGGAGGAAAAGCCCCGCAGATCCCGCAGCAGGAGGGGCACCAAACGCACAGCCCGGGGATCCCAGCAGGAAAGAGCCAGCCCGGGCCGGGGAGGCGGCTGGAGTTCGGAGCTGGGGCAGCGTGAGCAGCTTCACCATGGGGAGAAGCCCCACAAGTGCTCACAATATGGGAAGGGCTTCAGGAGGAGATGGGACATGATCAGACACCGGAGAATCCACACTGGGGAACGGCCCTACGAGTGTGGGGAGTGTGGGAAGAGATTCAGTGACAGCTCAAACCTGACTGTGCACCAGAGGAGCCACACTGGGGAGAGGCCCTACGAGTGTGATAAATGCAGGAAGAGGTTTCACACAAGCTCCAATCTTCTCAAGCACTGTCGCATACACAAGGATGAGAGGCCCTTCTGCTGCCCTGACTGCAGGAAGAGCTTCAAGCGCAACTCACATCTCATGAGCCACCAGCGCATCCACACGCGGGAGAGACCCTACAAGTGTCCTGAGGGTGGGAAGAGCTTCTCACAGAGCTCTGCCTTGACCAGACACCAACAGAGTCTCCACTGATGGAAGCCCTGCGAGTGCCCCGAGGGTGGGAAGAGCTTCGTGCCCTGCTGCAGCTCCATCCCCATGGCAGGATCCGCGCTGGATGATCCCCAGTGACCCCCGGTGGGCAGAGCCCCCCTGAGCCCTGGTGCTGCTGATCCCTGTTGGGAAGACACCTGGTGGGGGGCTCCACATCCTCCTGGCTCTTCATGACCTGCGTTTCCTTTACATTTGTCTTTGTCCTTTCCAAACACCCACATCCAGGTAAAAATCAAGATGGTCAACTAAGACATGGTTGGGGACATAGCGGTATCTTTGAGGGGATGTGAGGGACACTGGGTTTCAATGGAATTGAGGGTTTCTGGGAGCTACATGGGTATTCTCCTGTCTTTGTCCACCCCAGGCCAAACTGCTCCGGCTACACTGCGAGACCCTCATGGAGGTTCCGGGGCAGCTGATCAAGGACCCCCTGTCCTGACTCTGTCCCTGTGTCCCAGCCCCTGCTGTCCCATATCCAGGATCCCCCTCTTCTCTCTGTCACTCCCCTTGACCCCAGCCCATTCGTATCTCACCCTACTCCTGCTCCCATCCAAGTCCAGATTCCATTCCTCCTCTCATTCCCTCTCCCCATCCTCTATTCTATGACCGGTTGCTGTTCCCATATTACCAGTCTCATAATCCCAGTCCTCTTAATTTCCTTGTATTCCTAGTCCCACTTCAATTCTCATATTTGCATTTCTATATTTCCTGTCCATTTCCCATATTCCCTTTCCGAATCCTGTTCCCATATTCCCATTTCCAATTCCAGTCCCATCATCTTCATGCCCATCCCATATTCTCTCTCCACTTGCTATTTCCACATCACCTGTCCTATTCCCATTCCCAGTTCCGGTTTTCATTCCCATTCCCATGTCCCTTTCCCAGTTTCCGTCCCCATTCCCAGCGCTGGATTGTGTAACACAGAAGCCTCCTTGAGTCCCTCGGAGAGTGAACAGAAGACAAGAATTAAATTAAAAACCTTTTTTAGAAATTGAAGTACATTAAGCCACACAGACATGAAATAGATGTCTGTGGTTTAGTTTTAAGAAAGTACAAAGATTAGTTTGCATAGATATGAAGGAGAAGTATATATCTTAGTTTGAAGCAAGGAAAAATATATTTTACATTCCTTAAAATGTAAAAGCCTTAGAATCTGATGTGAGAAAGAAGCTGCGATGAGAGCTCGAACACACAGCTCTAGACAGAATAAAAATATAGTAATAAAATTTCTTATACACTTCAGATAAAACAGATAGGCCATGTGCACAAGTTATATGTAAACTTTCATATTAAAAAAACAGAATTATAATAGGTTTAAGAGAAATGTTTCAGGTTCTTGCTTTTGGCTCATTGGGTAATTTGTCAATAAAAATCGGTGTATTAGATCCAGAGCTCTCTCTCGCTCCTGTCTTGTCGCTCTCCCTTCCTCCACCACCATCATCATCACCACTACCAGCACGGGAGAGAAGAAGAGGAAGATGAAGAAGAAAAGAACAGAAGAAGAAAGGCCAGGGAGCATCTGCCTCTGGAGACTCTGCACCGGCCACAGCTTCGACCTCTTGCAGCAGAGAGCTGCTCCTGCTTCCATCGGGACTTTATGGCAGAGAGATTGAACAGGGACTGGAGAGCCTTGGGCTTTTTGCCTTTGAAGTCTGACATGCGTTGACAAGAAACAACTTTACAGCAGCCAGCAGCCGGTCTGCTCTGGGAAGATCTAAAGCCACAACCAATCCCCACAGCCGGTCCCAGTCCCTGTCTCTGTCCCTATTCTCAGTCCCTGTCCCCATTCCCCTTCCCATTCTCAGTCTTGGTCTTGATCCTGTAATTCCGGACCCTGTCCCTTATTCCTTGTTCCCTTCATGCTCTCAGTCCTGTAGTCCAGCTCCCTTTCCCTATTCTATCAGCCAAATTCCTGGTCCCTGTCCTCCTTCCAGTCCCCTTCCTACACCTGGTCCCATTCTCAGTCCCACTGTGTTGAGAATTGGTTAGAAAGCCATGGACACAATTGTGGATATGACTCGGCTGAGGCCTTGTTGCAGGAGAGCAGCTCCTGCTAAGTAGTAGCTAGGCCTTGCTCTTAAGCAGATTTTGCTGAGCAGCAGTGTTTGCTTTTAAGATACTTTTGCAAAAGCAATACAGCTAGCATAATTTGCAGAGTTAGTCGATAAGTAATACATATGCCCATTGTTCAATCAAGGCCTTAAAAGGCCTTAACTTCCAGGGAAGCACGTAGCACGCGAGGTATAACCCTGGGATGGATACTATATAGCAATAAGTATAAGGGAAGTAGGAGCAGCGGGATAGCACGTATGCTTTTTGGCTAGAAATTCAGTAGGCGTGATTATCTCACACTTGCAATAACCAATAATAAGAGAAGGCGTACATAGTAAAAACCAATAAGATTGTACTAATATGAATAATGCTGATTTATGCTATGTTGGGCTATAAAACTGTCTGATGCTCTCAATAAAGTTGGATTATGCTTTATCAATCACATTGATTGGCTGGCTGATCCCCTCACTATTCCTCCACAAGCAGCTCCGCACCCCTGCATGTGATACCACAGGGTACTGTGTGACATCACAGAGCTGTGTGACATCACAGAGCTGTGTGATATCCCAGAGCTGTGTGAGGTCACTGGGGAGGTCACTCTGCCCCGTTCCCCCCTCACAGTCCAACGCTGCTCGTGCACAGTGGGGTCCCCTGTCCCCCCAGGTCCCCCCCGCCCCTGGTGCCGCAGCCTCCCCCAGAGGATGTTCCATGAGATCGACCCCAGAGCCTGACACGGGGACAGGGGCCGGGCCCTGGGGGTGGCACAGGGGGACAGGGACCCCCCGGCAGCGTCCCCGTGTCCCAGGGCCAGAGCCTGGGCCAGGGCTCCTTCACCCTGTTATGAGCCAGGGGCTGAGATCATTTAAAAAATCCCCAGCACGGGATCAGCAAAAACCAGATTTAATGTTAAGCTATAGCACGACAAAGTTCCTTGCCAAGAGTCACCCTACTCCTGGACTGGACACTTCAGGCACACCAAGGAAACAAAGGAACAACAAAACCAAACAAAATCCAGTCAATCAAACCAGAAATGAATCGAGAACTGTCAGTGTGTGTGTGCTCAGGTGGGTGTGACAAAAGGACAGTGAGGGCAAGGATAAAAGGAATGCGGCCTCAAAGCCCAACAGAGCTCAAACTCAACAGGACTTAACTTATACCTTAACCTTAACTTATACTTTGATCCTCACAATTTGGCAAAAGAACAGCACTTAACAGTATTTAACCTAACTTTTAACCTATGACTATAACAATTTAACAGAGGAATAACACTTAAGAGTATTTAAGTCAGCTTATAACTTATATTAAACTTAACTTAGGAAAAGAACAACACTTAACACCATTTAACTCAGCTTATATCTTGTCCTGAGGTGACTTTATCATGTTGAATTGTATCCCCATCCATCTGTTTAGCCCAGAAATAACTTTTGCACCTTTAAAACTAGATTTGAGAGTGAAGTGGGGGGAGAAGAAGAAGCAGTGGAATGTCTGAGGCAATTGTTTTCAAAATATATAGATAAGAGCTTCAGCTTTCCTTCCCTAACTGTTGTCTGCAGCAAGGACGGGCAGTGAGAGGGAGCTCTCCTCTGTTTTTTAGTCAGTATTTTTTTAGCTAGCTGAGGCAGTGAAGTTCCCTGGACTGTGATATTCCTTTTTCTTGGAACTATTCAAAATGCTCTGGACTGGAAACCCAGAAGAACACCGGGAGCTGTCACGGTCCGCCCAATTCAAGAGCGAGTCGTGACTGGTTCTTTTATGGATCTCAGAACCCAAAGACACAGCAGGGTACAAAACCAGTTTACTTCTACAGAAATGCACTTTATTTAGTGCCAACCAAAATGCAATAGTGGGACAGAGAGAGAGAGAGAGAGAGAGAAAGGGGGGTCGGGATTATAGCTACCAAGACGGGCAGACGAATCCTCATGGAGCAGCCAATAGATGTCTGTTGCTGTCTGGGGAGATCTCGAGAGTCTTTTCTGAGAAAGTCGCTTTTATAGTACTTTCCCAAAGCGAGTGGCTTCTGGCCAAAAGGTGGGAAGATTTATGGACTATTGTATGTGGAGCTCGTTACCCTGAGGAACAGGTGGAAACAGGACGCTTCAAGGCACACCAAACCATCTTTGTTGTTATGAACACATGCAGGGCAGCCCAAACTGACCAGTCCATTGTTCTTCCATCTGTGGGAGCTTTGTTGAGTCAGCGCCCCGTGACTAGTTGTCATGAGAAACCAGTCCTGGTAGGCATCACCTGCGGAACAGTCACTTGGCGTTCCTCCCATCCCTGGCCAGCGCAGGCCTCAGGCGAGGGTCGTTGGGCAGAAACAGACGAGAGGCTCAGATGGACTCTCACACCATTCCAAGTCTTGTTATCTAATCTGTGGAGTGATGTTGCTGCAGTAGCAGCACCCTGAGTTGAGTGGAAACAACTCCAGAGCACTGGGTGCCACAGCAGTGGGCAAGGTGAGAGACTCGCCTCCACTGCCATGGCCATCCAGCCATGGGGAGAGCAGCTGCTGGGGCTGCCCCCATTCTGCCAACAGCAGTCTGCCCCCAACATGTGGA
>NW_027635951.1:0-34238 GCF_903797595.1 Erithacus rubecula | reverse complement strand
ACGGATCTCCCTTGTCCATGGTCCCAACATCTCCAGGCTGCCGGGGTTCCCCAATCCAGGCAGGAGCTGCTCCAGGGGCTGGAGCTGATTGCCCTGACATTCCATGGTGCAGTCTGTGCTGAGGCAGCCGGGCCCTGCAGCCCATGGAGGGCACGGAGTGCAGAGATGCACCTGCAGCGCCTGGAGGAGCCCGTGCCGGAGCAGGGGAATGCCTGAGAGGAGACTGGGACCCCATGAGAAACCTGTGCTGGAGCAGGGACCTGGCAGGGACCTGCAAACCCGTGCAGAGAGGAGCCCACGCTGGAGCAGGATCCTGGCAGGACTTGTGAGCCCATGCAAGTGTGACCCACGCTGCAGCAGTTTGTGAAGAACTGCTGTCTGTGAGATGAACTCACCTTGGACAAGTTCATGGAGAAGCGTCTCTGGGAGGGACCCCTTGGTGCAGCAGGGGAACGACTCCTCTCCCCGAGCAGCAGGAGAAACAACACATGAACTGAGCAGAGCCCCCATTCCCTGTATCCCTGCACTCATTGGGGCAGGAGGTAGGGATGAGAAGGAGGGAGAGACGGGCAGAAGGTTTTTTTTTAAGCTTTATTTTACTACTCACTATCCTGTTCTGATTAGGAGATCAAGATATTCAATTAGTATCTCTAATTATGAACCTGTCTTTCCCATGATGGCATTTGCTGAGTAATCAGTCCCAGTCCCTATCACAACCTATGAAACCTTCATTCTGTTTTCTCTCTCCTGTCCATCTCTGGAGGGGAGTGAGAGAGCAGCTCTGATGGGTGATTGAAATCCAGCCAGGGTCAATTGACAACACTTCCTTTCTCTCATCCTTTCTTTCTTTCCAGAGGTCACAGTGCAGAGGCTGAGTGGGGCTTTGATGGGGGGAGTGAAGGTGTTGGGGAGCAGCAGGGACAGGAGCCCCAGGGATGTGGGACAGGCATGAGAGGGGCCCAGGCAGCTGGCAGGGGGCAGCAGGACAATGACCCTGACAAGGTCAGGTGCACAGGGCAGATGTTGTGCAATCTGGCAAACCTGGGGCCATCCAAATACACCTTTACTGTGACAATTAATGCTGATAACAACCCAGAGACAGTGGGTTCTGTCACCAACAAGCTCAGAAATTATGAGAGTGTGATCAATGGCCCGAGGCAGGCTCATGTCTCTGCTGTGGTTAAGGAGCTCAAAGAGGAGTTTAAGGAAGAGATGAGGGAGATAAGGGAAGAGGTGAGGAAGATCAGTGCAGCATCAGTGCCAGTCACAGGCCCCAAAGTCAGAGCCCAACATCCCCCAGCTAGGGAGAGAGGAGACACCCCATGAGCTGACCTGTGGTTCTTTTTGCACAACCATGGGGAAATCATGAAAAGGCAAAATGAGAAACCCACTTCTGTGCTGGCAGCACGGGTGCATCAACTCAGGGAGGGAAGCACTAAGAGAGGGAGTTCCACTCAAGTGAAGGCAGCCTCAACCTCCCATGACCAAGCTGCCAGGTATTGCAGAAAGGAAGATGACCTGTGGGATCCTCTTAAAAGAACCTCTAGTATGTATGCCAGGAAGGAAATGATAACCAGGGTTGGAGGGGCCCTGCCTCTAGCCAGGGAGAGGCACAGGACAGCCAGGTCTTTTGGATGGAGCAGATCCAATGGCCTGGCACATCAGAGCCTTTAGTTGATCCTGGTGCACAGTGTACCCTAATGCCACTGGGACATGTGGGGGCAGAACCTGTTTCCATTGCTGGGGTGATGGGGGATCACAGGAATTGACTCTGCTGGAGGCTGAAATGAGCCTGACTGGGAAGGGGTGGCAGAAACATCCCAGTGTGACTGGCCCAGAGGCTCCATGAATTCTGGGCATACTCTTCCTCTGGAATGGCTATTACAAAGAGCCAAAGGGACTCAGATGGGCTTTTGGAACAGCTGCTGTAGAGGCAGAGGGCATTGAGAAATTAAACACCTTGCCTGGACTATCAGAAAACCCATCTACAGTAGGTTCCTGAAGGTGAAAGTGCAACAAGCACCAACTGCCACCTCAACAGCACACAGCCAGCAGTATCAGATGAATCAAGATGCCATTATCCCCACCCATAAAATTTTGGCTAGAAAGTCAAAGGATGCTCAGTAAAACCCACTCACCCTTCAACAGCCCCAGTTTGCCTGTGGGCAAGTTTGACAGACAATAGAAATTGACTGTAGGCTATTGTGCCTTGAATGAAGTGACTCCACTGTGGGAGGTAAGACAGTACTGTGGATTTAATCAGCATAAGCAGCTTGATAACCAAGATGCCTTGGCAAAAGCAAACAGAGCTTTGAAGACTCCATGAAGATTGGATCAAGACTGGTGACAGGAAAGAGGAATGAATCAAATAGAAATGTTGCGAAATGTGTAAGCTTCTCTGTGTGATGTTTAACCCAATCAATGTGGTAAAAGCTTACCAGCTTTCCTAAAAATGGTATATAAGCTCATGTAGCTGAGAGTAAATTTGGATTCTGATCAGCAGTCAGTAGACCCCCTCTCTCTCCCAGTCGTTGATTCTCCAGTGCTGAGCGCTGCCGTGCCGGACACGCTGGATCTCCAGGAGGAGCTGGAGCCCAAGGCAGCAAAGTGGCACCATTGACATTGCCAATGCATTTTCCTCCATTCCTTTGGCAGCAGAGTGCAGGCCTCAGTTTGCTTTCACCTGGAGGGACGTGCAGTACACCTGGAACCGACTGCCCCAGGGGTGGAAACACAGCCCCACCATCTGCCACGGGCTGATCCAGGCTGCACTGGAAAAGGGTAAAGCTCCAAAACATCTGCAATACATCAATGACATAATTGTGTGGAGAAACAGGGCAATAAAAGTATTTGAGAAAGGAGAGAGGATCATCCAGATTCTGCTGGAAGGAGGTTTCACCATCGAGAAGAGCAAAGTCAAGGGAGCTGCCTGAGAGATCCAGTTCCTGGCAGTAGAGTGGCAAGATGGACAGAGCCAGATCCCCACTGAAATGATCAATGAGATCATCACAGTGTCTCCACCAACCAGGAAAAAGGAAACACAAGCTTTCCTAGGGGCCATAGGTTTTTAGAGAATGCATTCCTGAGTGCAGCCACATTGTGAGCCCTCTCTACCTGGTCACCCTAAGAAGAACAATTCCAGCTGTGGCCCTGAACAGCAACAAACCTTCACACAGACCAAGCAGAAAATTGCTCATGCAGTGCCCTTGGCCCTGCAGGTCCTTGGCAGGACCAGAGGAGAGGAATGTGCTTTACTCTGCAGCCAAGAGCAATGGCTTGTCCTGGAGCCTGTGGCTGGAGCTGCCTGGGGAGACTCGAGGCCGAGCATTAGATTTCTAGAGTCAAAGTTACAGAAAGTCTGAAGCAAACTACACTCACAAAAAACAAACAAAACCCCACCAAAATCTTATTCGCCTATAATAAGAAAGTTCAAGCCACCTCAAAAGAAATTATCACAAAAGCACAACTCCTCCTGGCACCCTGACTCCTGGTGCTGGGGTGGATGTTTAAAGAAAAGGCTCCTCTACCCACCACACCACCCACACCACATGGAGCCCATGGATTGCTCTCATCACACAGCACGGCCGGATTAGAAACACAAATCACCCTGAAATTTTAAAAACACATAAAACTGACAACAAGATAAGAACTTTAGTCTCACTAAGAAAAAGGAGCAGAAACAAGTAACCCAGGCTAAAAAGCTCCACCATACAACCAACTACCAGCACAAGAAACACGCTGTGCTCTTGTCACTGACAGTTTCTGTCTCATGGTTGAGATGAACCAGAAGTGGAAAGTGGCCGCAGGGAGCCCCACACGACGAGTCACACAAGCTACTGAAGGAGAAGGTGAATCAAGTGCACTTGCTGAACTCAAAGCCATTCAGCTGGCCCTGGACACTGCTGAAAGAGAGAACTGGCCAAAGCTCTACCTTTATACTGAATCAGAAATAGTAACCAATGCTCTGTGGAGTTAGCTAGAAAGGTAAAAAAAGGCCAGCTAGCAACATAAAGGAAAACCAATTGAGGCTGCTGATGAGTGGAAAAACATTGCCACTCAGAGAAACTCTCTGTAAATGTCCATCATGTAGACGGCCACGTCCCCAAAAGTCAGGCTAATAAAGAACACTAAAACAAGGAGCAAGTAGATCAAGCTGCAAAAATAGAGATGTCACAAATAAATTTAAATTAGCAACATAAGGGAGAGTTGTTCCTAGCTCAATAGGCTCATACTGCCTCAAGCCATCAAGGCAAAAATGCCACCTATAAGTAGGCACAAAACTGAAAAGCAGATTTAACTATAAATCTGCATTTCTCAAGCTATCCATAACTGTAAGACATGTGCTAAAATCCAGCAAGCCAAGCTGATAAAGCCTCTCTAATATGGGGGGCAGTATTCCAAATATAAGTATAAAGAAGCCCAGCAAATGAACTACATCACACTGCCTCAAACCCCCCAAGGCAAGTGCTACGTGAGCACAATTGTAGAAGCCACCACTAGATCATTAGAAACCCACCCTGTACCTCACACTACTACTCAAAACACCGTCTGAAGCCCAAAAAAGCAAGTCCTATAAAGACACAGCACCCCTGAGAGAATCGTCAGACAACAGGACCCATTTCAAGAACAGCCTTAGAAACACCTCAGCCAAAAACCAGGATATTGAATAAATAGATCATATCTCTTATCACACACCAGCTGCCAGGAAAGTTGAACTGTACAACAGACTACTTAAAATTACCCTAAAGGCACTTGGCAGGGAAACATTCAAAAATTGAGAAATGAACTTAACAAAAGCCACCTAAATAGTCAACACCTGAGAGTCCATCACTCAAGCAAGTCCTGCCCAGTCTGAAGCCTTGCACACAGTGCATGGGAATAAAGTCCCTGTAGTACACATAAAAGGTATTTTAAGACTGTTTAGATTAGGCCCACCTCAAGCAAAGGCAAAACAATCCGTACAATTGGTTTTGCTCAAAAACCTAGTTACACTTAGTAGGTAATGCAGAAAGATAAAGAAACCCATTGAGTAGCACAGTAAAACCTAAACTTAAGCGAGAACTGTGTGTAAAGTTTCACTGTGGATAAAAATATATAGCAGAGTTGAAAGAAGGTATTAATTAAGGTAGTATGCAGATGGTAATAGAGTAAGGAGTAGATCATGTCTTAAGTTGCACAGCAAGATGCAAGCAGAAGTATACATTCTATCCCCATCTGCTGAAACCAGGTGGATCAGGGCTCCTTATCTCTTCCATGACCCATCCCTCAGAACTTTTCCCCACAAGGAGTTATACCTTATGGGAGATGCTCCACCCAAGGAGAAAAGCCAAGGATTTCCTACCTAAATAAAATCTGAAATTTGAAACATCAGAGCAACATTTCCCACTAAATTCCCAAAAAGTCGACCAGGCCTATCTTCAGCACCACTAGATGTTAAAAAAGGAACTACACCCTTCTCCAAAATCATTGCTCCAGCAAAACCACATCTGTCCCTCCAAGAAAACTACAGGTACCATTATTCAGACTGTAACCAACACCCTGAGCAACAGGGTTACAGGTTGCATTCTGACCTTGCCAGTGTTTTGGTCTTGATATTACTATACTTTTATTTTCATTTTCCCAGTGAAAAACTGCTATTCTAAATCCCATATCTTTGCCATTTAGCTCCTTAATTTCCAAGTCATATTAATTTAGAAGAAGGGAGTTTACATTTTCTGTTTCAAGAGAAGCTCCAGAGCTCCTCAGCAGACACCTGTCTGTCAAACCAAGACAGTGCCCTGCTGCAGCTCCATCCCCATGGCAGGATCCGCGCTGGATGATCCCCAGGGACCCCCGGTGGGCAGAGCCCCCCTGAGCCCTGGTGCTGCTGATCCGTGTTGGGAAGACACCTGGCTGGGGGCTGCACACCCTCCCCGTGGCCTGGATTTTCTCTGCATTTCTCTTTGTCCTTCCCAAACACCCAAAACCAGGGTAAAAATAGAGATGTTAAATAACGACCTGCTTGGGGACACGGGGGGATCTTCCAGGGGATGCGGGGGACGCTCGGTTCCAGGGATTTGAGGGGTCCTGGGAGGGACCTGGGGGTTGCTCAGGGCGTTGGGCACCCCAGTTCCAGCGGCTCTGGCTGCGCTGGGAGAGGAGGAGGAGCGGGAGGAAGAGCGGGAGGAAGAGGAGGAGCGGGAAGAGACAGAAGAGAAGCAGCGAGAGGAAGAGGAGGGACACAGGAGGAGCGGCAGGAAGAGGAGGAGCGATTTTGGAACCACGAGCTTCCCTCGCCATCTCGCTAGGGCTGAAGGTCCCGCCGGGTCCGGCACCATCGCCTCCCCCAAAATCCCGTAGGTGGGCGGGGAGGGGGAGCTCGCCCCCAATTCATCATCGGGGTTCCTGGAAGGTTTTATTTTGCGGTTCAGGGGATGTTTGGATCTTGCAGGAGCCCAAGGCTGAGGCGGCTCCTACATTGCAATCGCCCGGTACCGGCGGGGAGATGGCGATATCGGCAGAGCCGGGGGGGAAGGCGGGAGCCCCGGAGCGGGGAGAGCGCAGAGGGGCGATCCCGGAGCCGGGGGACCCCCGGCAGCCTGGAGGGGTGCGGGAGGTTGGTGCTGAGCGGGCTCCGGGCCCCCGAGGCTGAAAGGGGCGCTGACTGCTCCAGCTGCCCTTGGGCAGCACCACCATCAAACCCAATGTGCTCAGCCCTTGTTTTCCTCCCCAAACCAGGATTTCCCAAACCTCAGCACCGAAGAGGAGAAGGAGGAGGAGGCCGTGAGGAAGAGAAAGATGTCCCGGGAGCCGCAGACAGGTGAGGAGGAAGTCAGTGCCCCTTTCCCCCTGTGTCCTGCTCCATCTCCCAGCCCAGCACGGCCCCGGCTGCAGCACAGCCCTGGGGGGATCTCCTTGCCCTTCCCTCTGGCACGGAGGCAAATCCCATCCTGTCCTTGTCCTTCCTCCCCCAGACAAGGAGCTGAGCACGGACAGCAGGGAGGACAAATCCCCACGGCACAGCCTCGGGCAAGAGGCCATTTGCAGCGGCTCCACGGCGCAGGAATGCAACAGGGAGGAAAAGCCCCGCAGATCCCGCAGCAGGAGGGGCTGCAAACGCACAGCCCGGGGATCCCAGCAGGAAAGAGCCAGCCCGGGCCGGGGAGGCGGCCGGAGCTCGGAGCTGGGGCTGCGTGAGCAGCTTCACCATGGAGAGAAGCCCCACAAGTGCTCACAATGTGGAAAGGGCTTCAGGAGGAGATGGGACATGATCAGACACCGGAGAATCCACACTGGGGAACGGCCCTACGAGTGTGGGGAGTGTGGGAAGAGATTCAGTGACAGCTCAAACCTGACTGTGCACCAGAGGAGCCACACTGGGGAGAGGCCCTACGAGTGTGATAAATGCAGGAAGAGGTTTCACACAAGCTCCAATCTTCTCAAGCACTCTCGCATACACAAGGATGAGAGGCCCTTCTGCTGCCCTGACTGCAGGAAGAGCTTCAAGCGCAACTCACATCTCATGAGCCACCAGCGCATCCACACGCGGGAGAGACCCTACAAGTGTCCTGAGGGTGGGAAGAGCTTCTCACAGAGCTCTGCCTTGACCAGACACCAACAGAGTCTCCACTGATGAAAGCCCTGCGAGTGCCCCGAGGGTGGGAAGAGCTTCGTGCCCTGTTGCAGCTCCATCCCCATGGCAGGATCCGCGCTGGATGATCCCCAGTGACCCCCGGTGGGCAGAGCCCCCCTGAGCCCTGGTGCTGCTGATCCCTGTTGGGAAGACACCTGGCTGGGGGCTCCACATCCTCCTGGCTCTTCATGACCTGCGTTTCCTTTACATTTGTCTTTGTCCTTTCCAAACACCCACATCCAGGTAAAAATCAAGATGGTCAACTAAGACATGGTTGGAGACATAGCGGTATCTTTGAGAGGATGTGAGGGACACTGGGTTACAAGGGAATTGAGGGTTTCTGGGAGGTACATGGGTATTCTCCTGTCTTTGTGCACCCCAGGCCAAACTGCTCCGGCTACACTGCGAGACCCTCATGGAGGTTCTGGAGCAGCTAATCAAGGACCCCCTGTCCTGACTCTGTCCCTGTGTCCCAGCCCCTGCTGTCCCATGTCCAGGATCCCCCTCTTCTCCCTGTCACTCCCCTTGACCCCAGCCCATTCGTATCTCACCCTACTCCTGCTCCCATCCAAGTCCAGATTCCATTCCTGCTCTCATTCCCTCTCCCCATCCCCTATTCTATGACCGGTTGCTGTTCCCATATTACCAGTCTCATAATCCCAGTCCTCTTACTTTCCTTGTATTCCTAGTCCCACTTCAATTCTCATATTTGCATTTCTATATTTCCTGTCCATTTCCCATATTCCCTTTCCGAATCCTGTTCCCATATTCCCAGTTCCAATTCCAGTCCCATCATCTTCATGCCCATCCCATATTCTCTCTCCACTTGCTATTTCCACATTCCCTGTCCTATTCCCATTCCCAGTTCCGGTTTTCATTCCCATTCCCATGTCCCTTTCCCAGTTTCTGTCCCCATTCCCAGCGCTGGATTGTGTAACACAGAAGCCTCTCTGAGTCCCTCGGAGAGTGAACAGAAGACAAGAATTAAAATAAAAACCTTTTTTAGAAATTTAAGTACATTAAGCTGCACAGACATGAAATAGATGTCTGTGGTAGTTTGCATAGATATGAAGTAGAGGTATATATCTTAGTTTGAAGCAAGGAAAAATATATTTTACGTTCCTTAAAATGTAAAAGCCTTAGAATCTGATGTGAAAAAGAAGCTGCGATGAGAGCTCAAACACACAGCTCTAGACAGAATAAAAATATAGTAATAAAATTTCTTATACACTTCAGATAAAACAGATAGGCCATGTGCACAAGTTATATGTAAACTTTCATATTAAAAAAACAGAATTATAATAGGTTTAGGAGAAATGTTTCAGGTTCTTGCTTTTGGCTCATTGGGTAATTTGTCAATAAAAATCCGTGTATTGGATCCAGAGCTCTCTCTCACTCCTGTCTCGTCGCTCTCCCTTCCTCCACCACCATCATCATCACCACTACCAGCACGGGAGAGAAGAAGAGGAAGATGAAGAAGAAAAGAACAGAAGAAGAAAGGCCAGGGAGCATCTGCCTCTGGAGACTCTGCACCGGCCACAGCTTCGACCTCTTGCAGCAGAGAGCTGCTTCTGCTTCCATCGGGACTTTATGGCAGAGAGATTGAACAGGGACTGGAGAGCCTTGGGCTCTTTGCCTTTGGAGCCTGACGTGCCTTGACAAGAAACAACTTTACAGCAGCCAGCAGCTGCTCTGCTCTGGGAAGATCTAAAGCCACAACCAATCCCCACAGCCGGTCCCAGTCCCTGTCTCTGTCCCTATTCTCAGTCCCTGTCCCCATTCCCCTTCCCATTCTCAGTCTTAGTCTTGATCCTGTAATTCCGGACCCTGTCCCTTATTCCTTGTTCCCTTCATGCTCTCAGTCCTGTAGTCCAGCTCCCTTTCCCTATTCTATCAGCCAAATTCCTGGTCCCTGTCCTCCTTCCAGTCCCCTTCCTACACCTGGTCCCATTCTCAGTCCCACTGTGTTGAGAATTGGTTAGAAAGCCATGGACACAACTGTGGATATGGCTCGGCTGAGGCCTTGTTGCAGGAGAGCAGCTCCTGCTAAGTAGTAGCTAGGCCTTGCTCTTAAGCAGATTTTGCTGAGCAGCAGTGTTTGCTTTTAAGATACTTTTGCAAAAGCAATACAGCTAGCATAATTTGCAGAGTTAGTCGATAAGTAATACATATGCCCATTGTTCAATCAAGGCCTTAAAAGGCCTTAACTTCCAGGTAAGCACATACTATATAGCAGTAGGTATAAGAATAAGGGAAGTAGGAGCAGCGGGATAGCACGTATGCTTTTTGGCTAGAAATTCAGTAGGCGTGATTATCTCACACTTGCAATAACCAGTAATAAGAGAAGGCGTACATAGTAAAAACCAATAAGATTGTACTAATATGAATAATGCTGATTTATGCTATGTTGGGCTATAAAACTGTCTGATGCTCTCAATAAAGTTGGATTATGCTTTATCAATCACATTGATTGGCTGCCTGATCCCCTCACTATTCCTCCACAAGCAGCTCCGCACCCCTGCATGTGACACCATAGGGTACTGTGTGACATCACAGAGCTGTGTGATATCCCAGGGCTGTGTGAGGTCACTGGGGAGGTCACTCTGCCCCATTCCCCCCTCACAGTCCAACACTGCTCGTGCACAGGGGGGTCCCCTGTCCCCCCAGGTCCCCCCGCCCCCGGTGCCGCAGCCTCCCCCAGAGGATGTTCCATGAGATCGACCCCAGAGCCTGACACGGGGACAGGGGCCAAGGCCCTGGGGGTGGCACAGGGGGACAGGGACCCCCCGGCAGCGTCCCCATGTCCCAGAGCCAGAGCCTGGGCCAGGGCTCCTTCACCCTGTTATTAGCCAGGGGCTGAGATCATTTAAAAAATCCCCAGCATGGGATCAGCAAAAACCAGATTTAATGTTAAGCTATAGCACGACAAAGTTCCTTGCCAAGAGTCACCCTGCTCCTGGACTGGACACTTCAGGCACACCAAGGAAACAAAGGAACAACAAAACCAAACAAAATCCAGTCAATCAAACCAGAAATGAATCGAGAACTGTCTGTGTGTGTGTGCTCAGGTGGGTGTGACAAAAGGACAGTGAGGGCAAGGATAAAAGGAATGCGGCCTCAAAGCCCAACAGAGCTCAAACTCAACAGGACTTAACTTATACCTTAACCTTAACTTATACTTTGATCCTCACAATTTGGCAAAAGAACAGCACTTAACAGTATTTAACCTAACTTTTAACCTATGACTATAACAATTTAACAGAGGAATAACACTTAAGAGTATTTAAGTCAGCTTATAACTTATATTAAACTTAACTTAGGAAAAGAACAACACTTAACACCATTTAACTCAGCTTATATCTTGTCCTGAGGTGACTTTATCATGTTGAATTGTATCCCCATCCATCTGTTTAGCCCAGAAATAACTTTTGCACCTTTAAAACTAGATTTGAGAGTGAAGTGGGGGGAGAAGAAGAAGCAGTGGAATGTCTGAGGCAATTGTTTTCAAAATATATAGATAAGAGCTTCAGCTTTCCTTCCCCTAACTGTTGTCTGCAGCAAGGACGGGCAGTGAGAGGGAGCTCTCCTCTGTTTTTTAGTCAGTATTTTTTTAGCTAGCTGAGGCAGTGAAGTTCCCTGGACTGTGATATTCCTTTTTCTTGGAACTATTCAAAATGCTCTGGACTGGAAACCCAGAAGAACACCAGGAGCTGTCACGGTCCGCCCAATTCAAGAGCGAGTCGTGACTGGTTCTTTTATGGATCTCAGAGCACAAAAGACACAGCAGGGTACAAAACCAGTTTACTTCTGCAGAAATGCACTTTATTTAGTGCCAACCAAAATGCAATAGTGGGACAGAGAGAGAGAGAGAGAGAGAGAAAGGGGGGTCGGGATTATAGCTACCAAGACGGGCAGACGAATCCTCATGGAACCAGCCAATAGATGTCTGTTGCTGTCTGGGGAGATCTCGAGGGTCTTTTCTGAGAAAGTCGCTTTTATAGTACTTTCCCAAAGCGAGTGACTTCTGGTCAAAAGGTGGGAAGATTTATGGACTATTGTATGTGGAGCTCGTTACCCTGAGGAACAGGTGGAAACAGGACGTTTCAAGGCACACCAAACCATCTTTGTTGTTATGAACACACGCAGGGCAGCCCAAACTGACCAGTCCATTGTTCTTCCATCTGTGGGAGCTTTGTTGAGTCAGCGCCCCGTGACTAGTTGTCATGAGAAACCAGTCCTGGTAGGCATCACCTGCGGAACAGTCACTTGGCGTTCCTCCCATCCCTGGCCAGCGCAGGCCTCAGGCGAGGGTCGTTGGGCAGAAACAGACGAGAGGCTCGGACGGACTCTCACATCACCCCGTGACCAACGAGCGTCGCTGAGAAACTCCATCAGCATGATGTTGTGACGTTGTAGCATCTTCAGGACCTGTCATTGGTAGCATAACCTGAGAACAAGGACAGGGAAAACAAAAAACCGGGGATAAGAAGGAAAAGGGAAAAGGAAAAGGAAAAGGAAAAGGAAAAGGAAAAGGAAAAGGAAAAGGAAAAGGAAAAGGAAAAGGAAAAGGAAAAGGAAAAGGAAAAGGAAAAGGAAAAGGAAAAGGAAAAGGAAAAGGAAAAGGAAAAGGAAAAGGAAAAGGAAATAAACAGAAAAATAATAAAGCAAAATAATCACAACAAAATTGATTAAAACAATTTTTCAAACAAATCACAATGATATTAGCTAAAATATCTTTCAAACAATTAAAACAAAAGCATTGAAATAACATTCAAATTATTAAAATTCAAACAATTAGCATTAAAACATAATCAATGAAATAATATTCAAACAATTAAAATTAAAACAATTAAAATTAAAACAAATCAGTATCCATTATAATATGTTTTTATGATTAAAACAATTATTTTCCAAAACCATTTTCAGTCAAAAGCTTAACATTACTAAAACTAATCATACCAATCATAACAATCAATTCTAATCAGTTTGCTATTAAAGGCCTGACTTTTACTGCTCGTGTAATTAGTCTGGTGTCAATAACTTTAGGGGTATCTTTAGCAGATGGAGTAGTGATCAAATTATGTGCTTCCATTGTTGATGCCAATTGTGTCAGTCATTTTACCATTCTCCAATTCAGGATGTATAGAATGACTGACAAAACAAAACTGATCAAAACCAAAATCAAAAGCACAACAATGGGATGACACAATTTGTTTAGGATGCTGGTAGCAGTAGGTGACCACCCAAAAAGAGTATCCCACCACCTGGGTTCAGCATCCCCTTTTACCCTTTCTAAAACCCGATGTATTTCTTTCACATCGTGATGAACTGTCACCAGGGTCTTCTGTCCATTTTTCTTGATTTTTCCCAATATCCCAATTAAGTCCTGGTGAAGCAACAATTGTTTAATCAAAGTGAGGTTCATCCCGATGGGAGCAGGCACTAACTGATGACTCAGTGTAAAATTGGATTGCAAAAGGTGATAAGACATAACCGGAGCAGTACAGGAAAAGTCACAGCCCATGATCGTGGTAAAATTACAAACACAAAAATTTAAATGATTTTTTAGATCCACTGTTACATTTTCTACAAATACTAATTTGCAAGCAGTTCTTACACACACACATCCATTTCCTATGTACACCAGCAGTGTTGCAGGAGTCTCATCAAGGTGTATTTCAAAATGACAGATATTTTGCTCTGTGTCTAAACAGATGTCTTGGGCCACAAGGGCATTGCTTTCACAAATGAAACCCTGTTGCTCCTGAACAACACAAGATTCCAAATTAACAGTTTGCCATTTCTTACCAATTTGACAGTCCCATTCTCTGTGCTCAAAAGAATAGAGAATAGTTCCATCGTGATTCAATCCTAATGCAGTGATGGGGTATATCAAATGCACTGAAGCATCGTGTATTGTCAACACAAAGACTGTGGCTGTGTTTGTGCTGGGGTTGTAGGTAAAGTTTACCAAATTCCACCAGGACTGAAACTTCCTTTCAAAATCATTAGCATTGTCCCAAATTATTGTCCGGATTTCAGTAGGGAAGATGCCTTCTTCCCCTTCCCTTATAATTGAGGCAACAACTGTTTGCATCCAAAGCTGTGCCTGGATACAGCTGAGGGCTAAGGAGATGTTGTTTTGACCAGTAGCAAGAGCATCAATTATCAATTTGTAATCATTAACATTTGCCTTTTCCCAATTTGGTAAAATGTTTGATAATAACCACTGTTGCGTCCCCAGGGCTGTTAAAGAGGACTGCAGAGGTTGTTTCAATTTGGTCAGGTCTCTGGTGGTGGCAACCAATTTGTTCATTAATACCTCTGAATCAATGCTATTTAAAATTCCCAATCCTGTTCCCACAACACCGGTTATGTCTCGTTTGTTTCTTGAAAGGATCCTCCTGGTTTTTCAACCAGGTTGTTTGTCCACCCCAAGAAAAGGTGAACAAGCTGGCTGAATTACTGAGACATTGTTTTGCATTGGCAATTTGACTTGTTTAAAAGACCATGCCAAATTAAACAACATTTGCTGTTGGCCAGTTTTCCGAATTACCCAAGGTCCAATTTCAAAAATTTTCAGGTTCAGTATAACCGTTGGTTAGATAGTAGGTGTTACAACATTAGCATTGAGTTCCTTTTTATGTTTTGTATTGTTTTTCCCACACATAATTTTATGGGAAAATTGTACAACAGTTCAATTTTGATTTTGAAACTTCACAAAATAAAATACATCTGTAAGGTCCTGTGCTGTAACTGTATACAGGTTTGATGAGGGATTCAGCAATTAATCTTCACATTCCATGGTATTATTCTGTGAAAAGTAAACACAACAGAATCTGCCACAAAGAGGCAGGAGGTTAAAATGATGGAACTATGCAGACAGAAATTCTGTTAACTTTTTGCTGCCAAGAAGGAAGCCACTCTGTACCTCCTTTAAACACAGCATAAGAGTCAGTGTAGTTGCAAACAAAGGAGGCACTCTGCACTTCAAGCTGGAAAACATCCCAAATAAGCATCAGCACTCCAAGCCAAGAGTCACCCTGTCCCCCAGCAATAATTTGCTCAGCAGAAGCATCAGTGAACAAAGAATTAGTGAACAAAGATTGTTTGGGGGAGAAAGCAGAGGCTACTTTAGTTATGGAGGCAGGTTTGTCATCGCTGTTGCCCAAGTTCTCAGTTTCTGTTATTGCCAGATTTTTTACAGTTCCTTCTGTTACTGAGGATTTCTGGGCCACTCTGTCAGGGGGGGCAGTCCCAGTCTTCCAAAACTTCACTTCCTGAGAAGGTTTTTGAATTTTCTCTGAGGCAATTTGCAAGTTAGGGCTTTCTAGGTGGAAAATTATTTTCTGTTGCACATCCCTCACTTCTTCTTTTTCTTCTCCTCCTATCAATACATCATGTATGCATTGGTACACAGCTGCAGTGTCAGGTTTGGGTTTTTGGATTGACCATACAGGGGAGTTCTGCAAATCCTGTCTAACTGGTTTGATTTCTACTTTGGCACCAGAGGGAAGAGGGTATTGTTTTACATTTGCAGGTAATTGCATAGGTGATTTATGGCCAGCAGTGAATTTTATTTCATGTATAATTTGCAAGCAGGCAGGTTTTTGAATGTTTTCTAGGAGATGGGCTGGGGTGCCAGTTATGGCTAGAGCATCACCTCTCTCTAGGGGGATAAGTCCCCCAACCTAGTAGGCTGCACGCTGTGGAACACGAGCGTTTCCAGTTGTTAAGAAAACTCCAGGCCCCCAGTATCCACTGGATTCTTGTTCACTTAATTTAATTTGATCTCCTCCAGTGAGTGAAACTCTAAAAACATACTCAGTCTCAGATTCTTGGGGGAGACGTGAGTATTCTTTCTTTAATTTGGCCAATTCAGTAGCAGTGTATGGTATTTCTTTGGAGGTTATGTGGGGGTCAAAATCCTCGTTGTTCAGGTATCTATATTCCGTTTTAACGAGAGGTCTCATTTTTGAGCAGCAATTTTCCCCACTATTTTGTACATTTACTAGTTCTCTCTGTGGGTATATTTGCTTTATGTGATATGTTTCCTTTTGTTTCATTAGGTGTATGTGCATGTTGTGAGGCATGTGATAGTTGTAACAAATAGTTGTGATTTCTTTCCTGCTCTAGTTGGTTTTGCAGAGTTTTTACCTGATTTCTTTCCTGCTCTAGTTGGTTTGTTTTCTCCTGTAATAGTTTTTACAAAGCTTCCACCAGGTTTTGCAAGGAGTCTATCACTGCATTTTCCTCACTCACTTGTTTGAAACGAGATTCTACAGCAGCTGAAAGACAAGCGCCTAGAACTGAGCAAAGTGTAGTTTTATTTTTCTTGCTCAGTTTGAATTTTGTTTCATGTTGCAAAGAATGTATCCTATCAATCACATTTTCTAAATTATACCAATTACTGTGTGCCCAGTCCTCCCCCCCTTGGGAGGGTCTGGCATTATACTTAGCTAGTAAAGTGTAAAATGCAGCTTTAGCATTTTCAGACATTTTTACAAAGGGACCAAAACCACTCTCAGGAAGACGCACTTAAAGTTACACAAAAAGCACAGCTGAAACAGTGAATCCCTTCTCTTCCCTGGAGCAGGTGAAGAGACACACTACTTGGGGGGTACTCACTTAATTACAAAAACCACTTGTCTCTTCGTGATCCCAAGCAGTCAAATACAACAACTAAATAACAACAATAGCAATATTCTGTGAGTTACGATTATGTGCGAGGGGGAAAAACCACTTCAGGGAGGTCAACACTTAACACCCAGACTTTTGCTGGGGACAACCCTCTCTCTTCCCTGGGTGGCTGAGGGGACCAAACTGCTTGGGAGGTTCTCTTTAGTTGTACAATGGTTGTCTCCTCGACTACACCAAGCAGCAAACAACAAAAAACACAAGTCCCATCTTTTGCTCAGTTGAGATCCTTTCAAAAAATTCTCCAGTAACTGGAATGGAGTTGATTATTCACCTGGATCTGTGTGCAGATTGCAGGAAGAACCCAATACCACCTCCCTTGCTTTCTAACACTGTTCAGTCCTTACGGTACTGACAGACTAGGTGCGGCTGAAATGGCACAGGTCTTCCCCTGGTACAAAGTGCACAGAGAACTCCAACTCCTCCAGGATCGGGAATCCAATTGCCGACTACGCCAAATAATGGCGCGGTCCACCAGATCCGAGGTTGAGTTGTGACTGGTACTTTTAAGGATCTCAGAGCGCAAAAGACACAGCAGGGGACAAAACCAGTTTACTTCTACAGAAATTACAGAAATGCACTTTATTTAGTGCCAACCAAAATGCGATAGTGGGACAGAGAGAGAGAGAGAGAGGGGTCGGGATTATAGCTACCAAGATGGGCAGATGAATCCTCGTGGAGCAGCCAATAGATGTCTGTTGCCATCTGGGGAGATCTCGGGGGTCTTGTCTGAGAAAGTCACTTTTATAGTACTTTCCCAAAGCGAGTGGCTTCTGGCCAAAAGGTGGGAAGATTTATGGACTATTGTATGTGGAGATCGTTACCCTGAGGAACAGGTAGAAACAGGACATTTCAAGGCACACCAAACCATCTTTGTTGTTATGAACACACGCAGGGCAGCCCATACCAGACCAGTTCATTGTTCTTCCATCTGTGGGAGCTTTGTTGAGTAAGTGCCCCATGACTAGAGGGTGGAGGGGGTAAAACACATTTCTTCACGTTTAGGACTTAAACCTTTCAAATCACTGACATTATTAAATTTACTATCACATGCAGCCAGAGACCTTATTATTCATCAGCAAAAAAAAGGCTGATATTTCATGGCTTTTAGTTAGATCATTTTGGTTCATGCCAATGAAAACAAAGCATTAGTGTTTTGATGTTTTAATATAATTATTTAATTCTCTCATTGATATTAGAATCCAGAAACACAACAAACATGAAGACCCCTTCAAAATCCTTGAGTCAGAGCAAAGGCTCTTAAATCACTTCAGCACTCCGACCTCCTGTTTCACAGAGTTTATGCCAGAGGCTTAGAGAAGGGGTCCTTCCCAAACGTGCAGCATGACAGTGCTAACCTGCCTTCAGCGAGCTTGCCTGTGTAAATTGAAAAACATCTGGGCTCTTTTTGCTGGCAAAAGCAGCAGGCCCTTGACCTCAGAGCAAAACCATCAGCTTGAGCTGCACACTGAGCTTTTTCAACAATTCACCCTCAATTTTCCACCCTCTGGGTGCTGCTACACATGAGGAAACTCAGCATTCCTGGGCTGGGAGCAGACGTGGAGATAGGGGCATGGGGACAAAGAAATTTTAATGGCATTAGTCCACCACCTGTGTTTCACTCCCCAGTGTTCAGGGCTGAGGATGAAAAGTGCTCTCCATTTTCTCCAGCAGGACATAAAATTCAGTTTTCCTCTAAGGAAGATGAAGGGAAGAAGCAGAGCAGGAACAGGCTTTCAGCAGAGCAACAGGAAGATGCCAGCAAACCTAATGGGGACATTTTGCTCTGTGCTACAAGAGAAAATCATGAAATCTTAAGATCATAATCACTGAATGATTTGGGTTGGAAGGATCAATCTCATTCCAAGCCCTTACCATGGGCAGGGACACCTTCCATTACCCCACTATCCAAGCCCCATCCAACCTGGCCTGAAACACTTCCAGAGATGGGGCAGCCACAGCTTCTCTGGGCAACCTGTGCCAGGGCCTCCCCACCCTCACAGAGAAGGATTTCTTCCTAAAATCTAATCTAACCCTGCCCTCTGTCAGTGTGAAACAAAAAAATATGGGTAGAACATCACATGGGACTTAGTAGAAACACCTTCCAGAAGAAGCTCTCTGATGTGATGGGGACAGGCCCCAGAGGTGGTGGAAACTGGGAGATGCAGATGGTGCTGCAGATCAAGAGCTGGGAATGCAGTGGGTAGATGCAGGACCAGGCCAGGCTGGCATCTGTGCACCAGCCTTGCCACATCCACCCCATTCCTGGGAGGCCACAGGGAGCACCCCTTTCCTGACACTGAGCTGCTCTGCTGGGGCCCAGCACAGGATCAGAGGTGTGGAGGCACGCAGGCTTTCCCATCCATTCATTTCATGTGTGAGGGAAGGGGCTATTTTTGGGCTGCAGCCTCTTTGCTGCAGCCAGGATCTGTCAGCGGGAGGTGACGTACGGCGCCGTGGGACAGCTCTGCTCCCTGTGCTCCCCTCACACAGCAGGAATGTCTCTTGTTTTCTCTCCTCTGGACCATGTCGGAGCTGAGAGCATCCAGCCGGGACGGCTCAAGGCACAGGGAGATCAGGCAGCTGCCCAAAGCAGCCAGGGCCTCCCTGCCTGTGCTGGAGTGCTGCAGCACCGCAGGGCTCCTGCCACTGAGGGAGGGCTGGGGATGAGCATCCAGCACTTCCTGCACCAGCAGCCACCAGGGCAGCACACCAACATCTTCTCCCACTCCCCTTCCTCGCCCTGACCCTCCTCCTGAAGAGCAACACAGATTGAGAAGCTCTGAGCTGGATTTGTTGCTTGCCACACTGCTTCGACCTAAAGGTCTGGTGCTGCATTGTGGATTTTTGGAGTTTTCTCCTATGTCCATGTTCTTCATCCTCCATCCATTAGTCATTTCTGGATGCAAAGCATAGAATGTGTTTGTAATGATCAAGGCTAAAATCTCTCACATGTCACATAGGCTGAGCCTGGGGTTACACCAAGTACAGCTGGGTTAGGCAGAGCTAGGCTGAGTTGGTGCAGGATTTTGTCCAGCCCCTGCCTCTGGCTGTGCACAGGAGCAGGCAGAGGTGAGTGTCACTGGTGGTCCCCTGGGTCAAGATGATACTGGAGTGAGCACCTGCAGCTTTGTAATCACTGGGATGCTCTTCTTGCTTGCCTCATCCCTGGGTTTCCCGAAAATTCCACTCACCCAAGACCTGCAGAGAATGGCACTTGCTGGGGTTTATCCACTGAAGTCTCTGCTTTCTCTATATTAAACATCTGAATCCAAATTACCAAAGTGTTGCCCAAAACTGGATTTGTTTCCATACTTGCCTTCAGCCTCTTGCCACCACATTTTCCCAGCAGGACACAGGTGATTCTCCCAGCCCTGCCTCCAGCCCTGGGCTGCCCAGCAGAGCTGTCTCTGCCCAGGCCTCAAAACCAAACACTTCTGCTTCAAATTCCATCTGAGGGGGTGATGCCTCATACAAAGCAGAGTTTTACCTGCTGACAACCAGCATTGGTTCCTAAAGTCTGGAATGAGTGCAACATACTCATGGAAACAGTCTGTCCTAGCCTGTATCGAGCCAAAGGTAGAAAACACAGAACCAAGCCTTTGCATCAATTTGTGTTTCTAAAATCCAAACATGTACAAGCAGAGTTGCTTTTACCCAGCAGGGAACCTCTGGCTATGACCTCTGTCACCTTCTGTGTCTGTGCAATGCCTGTCTCCCATCTCCTGCTGGTCACTGAAGAACCTGAGTCTGTGACTCCCTCATCTCCAAAAGGAGATTCAGCATTTACATCTCATTGCAGGTGCCACACTCTGGTAACATCTAATATTTCATGCTTCTCATGCAATGGGTGTCCCTGCACTACTCAAACAAGAAGATTTGAAAAGGCTAATAAAATAAACAAGAAGGTCCTTTATGTTTCTCAAAATAATAATTATAATTTAAAAAACCAAACAAACAAAAAAAAAACCCACAACAACAAAACAAGTTGTGGTTTAATGAAAGAATCTATTGCTCCTGAGAGCAAAGATTCATAGCTAGAATAATGAGTGCTCAGCCCAGCTGTTTCTACTATGAGGCCATATTTCATCCCCCTTGAAGGTCCTTCATATTTCCACAGGCAACTATCCTAGCACAGCCCAATAAATTCCATCACCTCAGCTGGCCAAACAACCTCTGTGGCCAGGTGGGGTCTGACCAGCTTCCAGGATACCAACAAGCTTCTGGAGCTTCATTTTACACCTTCTTTTCTCCCAGTAAATACCCAACACCACCATAACTATGGATCATTTGCCTTGCCAGCACAGGGCTAATTTTTGCATCAGCCAGAAGGAGCTGCTCTGCCTGGCTGAGCACTCTCAGCACCAAATCCCTCTGCTTGGGCCAAATCCTTCCTGGTGCTGAGCATAAAAAGTTGTGCAGACAAAAAAGGAGGGAGTCTTGCCAGCTATTTATCACCTCAGCAACAAGAACTTGTTAACAGGCTGTTATCTTTAGCAGAAAGCAGCAAAAGAAAGGTCACCAGCCCCAGGTGTCCTTACCAGTTATCAGTGTCTGCAGCTCTCCAGGAGCTCAGGGAGCAGGGATTCTCCTCAGCACCTGCAGATCATCTCACCCACCCACCCAAAAACACAGGCAGCTGTGTGCTCCTGCCCACCAAGGCACAGGGTGGGATTCTTGAGGTGTTCTTGCAGAGCCAGGAGTTGGACTTGATGATCCTTGTGGGTCCTTTCCAGCACAGGATATTTTGTGATTCTAAAGCTTTGGCCAGCCCAGGTTTGAGCCAGCTCCCTGATGCTGATTTACCCCCAAACAGGCCTTCCCTCTGACCACCCTCCCAGGGCAAGGAATGTGTTGCATCAATCCCAGCCCCCTGTTTGTGTCTGATGGATCATGGTGACCTTTTCAACATATTTTTTGGAGTATTATAAAACATTATCTGACAAAAAAAAACCAAAAAAAACCCAACAAAATACCCAGCCCAAACCAAAGCAATTTGGGTAATGATGGCCTTTTGTTCCAGTTTATCCTGCACCAAACTCCATAGATGGCAACTCTGAACATTTCCCAGACCTTCACAGTAGAGCTTGGAACTGTCTCTCTGATTTATTGGTTGTTTCATGACACATGCATTTCTCCTATATAATCCCAGTGTTTTGCTTATAAGCCATATTGTAACTGTGAATCAATATTCTTTATTTGAACACCTAGGACAGATTCACACATCATTTCACCATTAACTAGGATAGACTCAGCCTTGCAGATCTTTCAGGTTTCAAGCCTGGCTGTGTTGTTTCAGTTCTTTGCTGCTGCTCATGTTTTGTGGAGAAAAAAAAAAAATTATAAAAAGCCAGACTTTAGGGCTTTCTGTTGCAGCTTGAAGAAGAACACAGGTTGTTTCATCACTGGTTGTGAGACGTGTTACCAGGCTCAATAATTCACAACAGTTCTTGTTTTCTCTGCCTTTTTCATGCTGATGTGATACATTTGGGAAGTCCAGGGTTGTACTGCAAGTGATTAATGCTGTAAAATAATCTAATAAACTGAGATTCCAACAAAAAAGTGTGAAAAATGTAATCTCTTAAGTTCTGAAAGCTCACATATGACAAAACCCATAAATTACCCCAGAGCAGTCATTATGGTGAGTTACTAACTAGATTGTACAGCTGCATTTGTCATAATTTCCCATTACGTAGAGAATAAACCTATCAGGCTGATTTATGGCAGAGGGCTCCACAATATGGGAACTGGGACCTGTGCTGTTCTATGGAAAACCATGAGAAATGTTGTGTCTACTCAAGTGCTGAATGGAAAAGGAAGGAGGGGAGATAGCTGTCATTTGAAGGCACTGGTTCAGGGACAAAGACTTCAGAGAGAAGTCAGGCTTACATCCATGGGATGGCAGGAAGAGATTCTACCAACCTGTCCCAACACTACCAGCAGCACCAGAATGTGCTCTCCACAGGTGGGGGGAAGAGAGGAGATAAGAGGTCTTTTCAGGGGACCAAAGTCAGTCATGGGGAAATCATAAAATCCTAGAGTGGTTTGGGTTGGGAGGAAAAAAACATCTTGTTCCAACCCCTGACATGGGTCAGGACAAACTGAACAGCAGAATGCCTGGCTACTCAGGGGATACTCAAGGTTTTTTATTCCACATCTCTGCATCTGCCTTGGAGCATCTGGGCCTGTTGGGAGAAGATGGCATCCACCTGACCTCAGACCACAGGCAAAAATGTGAGACTCAGCAAGGCAAGGGACATCCCTGCACAGCAGCCCTCTGACAAGAGCAGCAGTGGCCTCCTCTCAATATTCTCCATGGGGCAGCCACCACTGAAGACCATGGTGGCTACACAGATGCTTTTTGCTCTGCAATCCCTTTGTACTCAAAGGTGATGCTGGGAATTGGCAGGTGTGGCTGGCAGGGAACAGGCACTGCTGTTGTGACCTCAGTGTGTTCACTGGTGTCACAATGAAGATTCTGCTCATCCCAGACACTGCCCAGGCCCTTGGCACAGCAAACCTGAACTTGTTGAACATGCAGCAGACTCTCTGTTGGCAGTGGGAGTTGCCCACAGGGAGATTGCTGCCTGCAGCTGCTTACCACCCCCAAAAGAAATATCTCTTTGGAATCAATGTCCTCTTGCAGTGGGACAGCAGAAACAGACACTGCACTGGTGTCCCCAGAGCAGAGACACACGGGCTCCTGCAGCTCTGCATCCCTCACAGCTGATGCTGAGGTTACATCATACCACACTGTGCATCCAAACTGCTCCATGGAGGAGAAAACCACAGGGATCCTTTCCACAGCAGATCCCTACTGAGGGAAAGGTGTTCTGTATTCCTGCACATGGGTGTCCCAAGGAGCACCTGAGTGCACTTGAACACCACATTCCTACCCTTCGCTCGAGTGTTCAGGCACAACACGAGTGCCAGTCCCAGCTAACACAGGGGTGCTACTGTTACGCAAAGCAATTCAAATTCTCTGCTGGAAGCACCTGTCTGCCACTTCTTGATCTAAAGGAGCCTACAGGTAGTCTGGCTACAGTTCCTGATCTTTATCTATGGTGCTCAATAATGGGGAGGTTTCACAAAGATGTTAGAGGGGCTGGATCCAGGAATAGTCAAGCAATAAAAAACTGAACCATGCCCACCCACTATAGTCAAAGAGAAACCAGCACCATCCAAACAGCACCTCTGGTGCTTTCATAGCTAATATTATTGATTATAATCAGCAGCATTGATGATGTTTGTTTCTCTTTGACAAAATGTCAGGCAGGTCTCTGCCTGCTTTGTGAAGGGAACCCCTGGGGGCCCATGCCCTCCCAGAGGGGCTGCACTTGGTGGGTGCTGGGGCTTTCATTGCTGAGTCCACTCTCAGTCGCTGAGCTGGGCTGGGGACAAAGGGCAGGACTAGCCTGGCTGTGATGCCTTTGGCCCGTGTGACATCAGGGGAGCATGTCCCAATGGGGACAGCTATAAAAGGCCCCCGCAGCCTGGCCCAGCCTGGTCAGCTGGGCCAGGGCCAGGGCACAAGTGCAGCACCCAGGGCTGCATTGTCCCCCTGCATCCAGGGCCAGCCCCTGGTGCCAGCACCTCGGGCAGGGCAGGGGGCTGCTGCTGGCCCATTGGGACAGGCCCTGCTGCCTGCCAGCTGTCTGGAACCCTCTGCTTCCTGCCTTCACATGCCTGTGCCTCCGGGCCTCACTTCAGCCACCACAAGCTGCCTTGGTGGCCCCACTGAAACCCTTGTCTCTCTCCACCTGCAGACCATGGTGCACAAATCTGTCCTTGCCCTGGTTGCACTGCTCCTCTTCCAGTTGCCACAGCCCGTGATGAATGATTTGATGAGGATCTGCAGCTGAGCACAGAGGAGCTGGACCAGGCTCCCCGAGAGCCAAGTGACCCTGGCTGGAGACCCCTTCTTGTGGCTGCCTTGCAGCAGGGGCCATTTTGGGCTGCTGCTGAACTGTTGCTCCTGCCTTTAGGGCTGTGGATGAGGCACAGAAGGGCAGCCATGAGGCAGAGAGCAGCATCCTGGTGCGCTGAGGCAGAGGCTGAAGGTGCAGGATGGAAATCGAGCGAGAAGGCTTCGGTCAAAGAGGGCGTTCAAAGACCTGAAGGAAATGTGGAGGACCACAAAAATGATAGGGAGGGAAATGGCCAGGCTTGTTCGAATGAATAGGAATATGGGCAGGAGGGTGCAGGTGAGCTGGGCAGGCTTTTGGAGGAGCACAGACAGCGGCCTGTGTGAAGAAAAGCTTCCTGCTGGAGATGCTCTTTGGGCTGGCCGAGGCGAGCCACACATCTCTGTGAGCAGCCAGCACAGAGCTGTGCCGGGGCAGAGGCTCAGGGCTCCTGCCCCTCTTCACTGCATCTCTTAACTCTGTCTGCATTAACTGTATCTATCAATGCTTTCCCATGCAGAGGCCTTGCTCTCCTCGAGGATGGAGCCATTTGAAGGAGTATTGTGCAGGAGAGCTGGATTAATTTAACTTCTTTATTAGCTTAGAAATATTTTAAATATTTAAGTTATTTTATCTAAAAATCACTTTAATGTATAGTAATACTACTGTAAAATATAATACCAATTATAACACAAATACTAATTTCATTAGAGCAGTTATATGTTCTATTATATATAAATTATGATTCTCAGTAATAATTCCTCTGAATTATAATAATAATCCCCAATATGTTATATTTTTGATCATAACAAAGGAACTTTATGTAATCTTCAGTCGTAAACTTCTTATTTACGTCATTTAATAGATATAACATTACAGTAGAGAAAAGAATTTAAATATAAGAATGATTCTCATTATTACTTGTTACTGAAAATGTTTAAAACACATGATTGTTTTTTCAAAAAGACACTGACTGCCCTCCTGTCTTGGGAGAGTGTGTTCACTTTGGGAGCTGTACTCTGTGCAAAGTTCCAATAAAGGCTGGGCTTGAATAAACGCTGTGTCTGTGAGTGTCCAGTGACATCCAAGGCCATCCAGTTCCAGTCCTGTGCCACGGTCTGGGAATCCTATGGCCAGGCCAGGTTGCTCCAAGGCCCAGCCAGCCTGGATTGCAACATTTGCATGGACAGGACAACCAGAGCTTCTCTGATCAACTTGTGCCATGGCCTCACAGCCCTCAAAGCAAAGACGTCCTTCCCAAAAGTCCATCTCAGCCGGCCCTGTGGCACTGGGGAGCCGCCGGCCCTGGCGCTGTCCCTGCAGGCCCTTGCACACAGCCCCTGTGCAGGGCTGTGCTGGGCCCGTGCAGGGGCTGCCAGGCTGCGGGAAGGTGTCCCTGGAGAAGGCTGGCACAGCCCTGGGCCAGCAGTGCCACCGTGAGGGCAGCACGCGGGGCCTGGCACGGCCGTCGGGGCGCGAGGCCACAGGGCACAGGGCGCCCGGGCCCTGGCAGCTGGAGCAGGAGCTCTGCAGCGCGGGCGGCACAGAGCCGTGGGCTCCCGCAGCTCTGAGCCCTCACGGCTGAGGCAGCTGCCCAGGCACGGCCGGCTGGGGACACGCGGCCACCCCGGGGCCACCCGCACGGGGACCCTGCTCTGGGGCCAGGCCAGGCCGCAGCAGGGAGCAGCCATGGGGCTGTGCCCGGGGAGGGAACGGCTCTGCCCAGGGACAGGGCTCTGCCAGCAGGGCAGCACGGACAGCAGGGACACACACAGCCACAGGGGACACGTGGCTGCACTCACTGGCAGCAGCACACAGGAACCTTCCCACTCTCTGCAACTCCCACACGGGACGCTTGGGCTGCTGCACGTCAGGCTCTGCTCCCAGGAAACAAGGGAGAGGACAAGAGGGAATGGCCTCAACTTCTGCCACGGGAGGCTTAGATTGGGTGTTAGGGAATAATTTCTCCCCTGGAAGGGTCAGCAAGCACTGACACAGGCTGCCCATGGAATTGGTGCAATTTTCATTGCTTGAGGCACTTGGGAAATGTGTGGATCTGGCACCTGGGGACACGGTCATGAGGTGGACTTTCCAGGGTTATATCAGTGCCCTCTGACTTGATGGCAGGACCTATGTGGAGTGGGACCCAGCCAAGGTGCTGGCAGCTGTGAGCTGACTCAAGCCATAGGGATGAGCCTTCCATGTCAGCTAGCACTGGTGCTGGCAGCTGAGCCACTGGCAACTTGCCACCCTGCCCTACTGCCGAACCCTTTTAGGGTCAAGCTGGGGCAGGGGAGGGAGGTCATTCGCTCTCCCAGCTCCTGAGCACAAGGTGAGAAAAGAGAAACCCTGCTATTCATTAAGCCCTTGGAATGACACATGGTAACAGAGGAAAGGGAGGAGCAAAGGCACAATTCCGAGTTCCATCTTGGCAGCACTGTGAAGGGATGTTGCATTTTAGGCTATAGGAGAGTGGTGAAAAGCATAATGTAACATTGTTCCTCCTGCAACAAAGAAGCAAAAGAGAGAGAGAGAGTTTTATTTAACGAAACACTACACTTTACATAGGGTAGTACGTGAAAACCAAATAGAAAAGACTCATTGGTCCAAGAAGGCAACACCTCTTAAAAACATACTTTATACAAAACATCTCAAGACACACGGCTCTCACACACCATGCAAGTGTATAGTTATTGTTATAATTTCTTGAACTTGGGAAGCCTGAGGAACTCAAATCTTCAACGATGCTTTTTCCTGGCTTCCCAGTAGTATCAAACATCATGGGGACCACTTAATTCCAGGTCACCACTATCAAATAATTCACAGGTTTTCCTGTGGGGGAAAAGGCTGCTCACCAAAGACAACACAAACCCCAAAGACAAACAATAAGGTTTCCATTTTCTGTCAGTGATGGCTGAGAAATGCTGCTGTGCAGTGCTGATGGCCCCTTCTCTGCACACTCCTTGTCTTTGCTCGTCTCAGGGCTCTACAAAGCCAGGTGAGGGTTTCTTCCTGCTCTTGCCTGTGCTGAGACCAAACAGGCTTGGGGTGCCCAGTGCTGTTAGCAGGAGAGCTGGTGAAGGTCACTGCAAGCCACGCAGCCTTCCCCTCCAAGGCTCCAGAGACACAAGGGCAGAAAGCTGCAGCCTAAGCTGCATTGCTCAGCACCTTGGTGAGCTTGTCTGGCCTCTGGCATCCCTCCTTCAGGTGGGGCAGTGTAAATCTGAGCTGATTTCACAGGGAACTCAGGCTTTGCCCAAACTGGGCCCTTGCTGAAGGCAAAGGCCAAGGAAGGGCTCTCACTTGTGCTGCCAGTGCCAGGGAAGGTCCCAGAGCAGGAGGGCATTTCTTGTCTGCCGGGATCCCCTCTTCACAGTCTGGCCTTGCAGCATCACCAAATCCACACGGACACGCGGGGACATTCCAGCCCTGACTATCACTCCAAACCTTTCCATTTTCTACTAGGACAATTCTGATTCTTCCTTCAGCTTGGAGAGGGATGGATTCCCCCAATTGATGTATTTGATACAAAGGTTCTCCTCACATGGAAATGCTTCCAGGCAGCCTGAAACTCTTCTGCCCACCAACAACCCATTTTGTCCCACTGGATGATGGGAACTTCAGTGCAAAAGCAGCACATTTCTCTCCTCTGAGAGGAGCAGGATTCTCAGCCCAAGGGCCTGACACAATGCAGATCATCCCTGGAGGAAGGCTTTACCTATGTGGGGGTTGTTACATTAACCCAGGGAACAAAACAAATAACAGAAAAAACGACCTCAAGTTGAGCCATTGGGGGTTTACTCTTTCAAAAGAACCATATTACGTTTGGGAAAAGGCTGCCTATGAAATTGTCTGAGTAACTGACCACACAAAGGTTTAAAATCATGTGGGTATGGCACCTGGGCACCTGGCTGATTTTTGAAGTAGGCAGTGTTAAGTTTGCCATTGGACTATGTGTTCTTCAGGGACTGAAGAAAGAGCAGTGGGAGCTCTTTGAAAAAGATTCACTCCAAGGCAGCCTTAATCAGTACACCATGGGCCATTCCTGAGAGGCTGAGCCAGGGTGGGGACAAAGGGCGGGGCTGGCTGGCTTGTGATGTGCATGTGACACCCGTGACATCACAGGGGACATGTCACAATGGGGGCAGCTATGAACGGGCCCAGCAGGTCACGCTGGCCCAGTGTTGCTTGGGCAAGCGGTGAGTGCACACGTGCTGGGGAGGCTGGGCTGGGGACAAGGGCCGGGGCAGAAACGCTGCACCTGGGGCTGGGTTCTCCCCCTGCATGCAGGGACAGCCCCTGAAGGGAGAGCCTTGGGCAGGGCACCCTGCTGCTGCTGCTGCTCCTGGGGCAGTGGGACAGGCATTGCTGCCTGCCAGCTGTCTGGGGCCCTGTCCTTCCTGCCCTCAGAGCCCTGAGTATTCCCATCCCTGCTGCCCCTACTGCCAGCTGCCTCCCTCACAGCCCCACTCAAGGCCTTCTGTCCATCCTCCTGCAGACCATGAATTACATAGCAGTGCTATTCGTGCTCTGGAAAAGCCTCATCCACTACCCACAGCTCGTGGGTGATGGTTGGGATGAGGAAACACGTTTTCGCATGGAAGTGCGAGCAAAGCAGCTGGAATGGGAGAGGATTCGGCTGGAGCAGGAGGTGGAGCAGCTCAGCCTGCAGAAGGTGCAGCTCATGGAGCTCTTGCAGCCATTAGCTCTCGGTGTGCTCATGGTCCTTGTCTTTGTGCTGTGGTTAATGGGGTGCAAAAGGAGCCTGAGGAGAGAAGAGTATGAAGGAGAAAACGATGCAAATGAAGAGGAAATCAGAAATGGAGATGCAAATGGAGGAGGCAATGTTGAAAATGAAGATGATGCGAATCGGGAGGAAGATAACAATGATAATGGTAATGTACCAGAAGATGGCAACCTTGCTGCAAATGGAGAAGATAATATGGAAAATGAAGTTGTCAATGAGGCGGCAAATGGAGAAGACAATGATGTTGCACCTGCAGTCCATGGAGGAGATAATGATTTTGAGGATAACATTGGAAGAAATCTAATTGAACGCATACAGTGGCCAGTACAGAACTTACAGAGAGGCTGCGATTGGACAAAAAAGCTCATGGACAATTATACAGTTTACTTTGGACACGTCTTGTCCAACAGCTTCTACCCAGTCCTGCAACGAGCCATCGGGGTGGGCAGTGCCTTCGAAGGTTGGAGTCCCCGTGAGCAGGATGTTGTGTTCCAGGTGTTCATACCCATGACTCCTCCCCGAGGCCACAGCTTCCACCTGGAGCTGGACTCTGCAGAGCAGAGGCACGTGAGGAACTTCCGTGTCCGTGTGCAGCTGGAGTGCACCTGCAGCAAGGAGCAGCAGGCTGAGAACATGCTGTGCTTCCTGCACCACCCCGAGGAGGAGCTGAGGAGCAATCAGGATCCCAGCCTCCTGGACACCCTGTGCACTGACTCCTACCTGGATGTGCAGAAAACTGCCCGCTGGTTCTACCAGCTGGTGAGAGCCATCTGGCCAGCTTTGCCTCAGTCACACAATTGGCATTTAAAGCTGCTGCCCTCCAGTCGCTCCTGCCAATTCCAGGTGAGCAATGGCACAGAGAGCTTCAGGATTGAGATGCTGTTTGGGGTGCGAAGAGGAGACTCCGACATCTTTGTGAGCAGCCAGCCTAGAGAGGCCTACACCCAAAGCACAGCCTGGCCTGAGACCTATGCTGTGGCAGAGATGAAGTTCTTCAAGCACATCGTCGAGCAGGCTCCCCATGACAGTTTGCACCTCAAATGCCTGCAGTTCTTCACCCATCTTGTGCTGGGCTTCAGCTTTTCCACCTACTCCATGAAGACCATTGTCATGCACCTGCTCACTGTGGTGCCCGTGTCCCAGTGGCGTAGGAGAGATTTCCTGCAGCGGCTGCTGGATATCAGCGATGGCCTGCGCATGTGCGTGCGAGCAAAACGCCTCGACCACTTCATTGTGGGGAACCAGATGCTGCCTCAGGTCATCCGTTTACCCCCAGATGTTCAACAAGCTCTGCCATACAATTTGTTCCATCGCCTGGCAGAGGATCCAGCTGCATACTCCCAGGCCATAAACGAGTACCGTGTTCTGCGAAAGAAGTTCAAAAGAATCCTTCGCGGTGAGCAGTGAATGAAGCTGCCAATGCACAGAGCTGTGCTGGTGCTGCTCACAGCTGACACCAGAGACACCTCATCGCACAAATTTAGTGCTTTGAGGAGAAGAGGATGTGAGCAAAGGCTCTGGCAAAGCTCCCACAGCCTCTCCTGCCGCCTCAGCAGGTGGAGGGCCATGGCAGAATTTGTTCTACCTCCTTCTATCATTTCATTCTCCAAAAGATGCATCTGGATCTACATAAATCCCTTCTGGAATTTTACCATTCTCAAGAATGTGCGTGAAGGGAGAACATGCTGTACATGCGGGGCCAGAGTCACCAAACCCCACCTGTAAGAGGCCCATGTTCCTGACCCTTGAGAAGCACCTAAATTTAGAGCATGAAAGAAGCGGGAATGTGGGACAGAAAAAGAGAAAAGAAACAGGGCAAAAAAGACCAAGAAGAAAGACAAGGAGGATACACTGCTTGGCTGGCATCAGTCAAAGGATGGTGTCTCTCCTTGTCCCTGGAAGGGACAACATTGGGTCAACATTGGACAAAGTGTCTTGGGGCTGGTCTGAAATTTTGTCTAAATAAGAATAAAGGTGGTTTTTTTTTCATAGATATATATTGTGTATACCTGTTACATACTGTAAAGCGTATAAAATGTCATATATATAGCATAAGATAACAAAACAATACATTAACCTAAATTTATCAAAAATATGAAACATGCATTTTTATATCCTGATGAAAAAAAATTCAGGAGAGTTTAATATGTGGTTATGTTTAAATACTAAAAATAGAGTGCATATTAAGTGTAATTATCTGTTGTGAAATGTACTAATGCTATTAGTGCATTTATGTCCAGAAAGATTTCCACAAAGTAGACATATTTATACCATATATGACATTGACATAGATATACTATAGTCATTATAGATTACTATAAATACATAACATATATAATATATCGTATGTATATAATGTATTATGCATGATCATATTATTTTCATAAACAAGTAATGCCATATCTAGGGTCACTATCTGTTGAGACCCATAGTAGTGCTCTATAGTTAGTGCATTTCTGAGTGGAGAGATGGAAACTGCTTTGATCTTCTTTCAATAAAATACAATTGATCAGAATCAGGATTCTGCCAGATGTTATTGACCTCAGCCAGATCGATTGTGTTGGTAAAAGTCACACGCTGTGAATCTGGGCTCAGGAGTTGCCTGCTTGAACTCCACCAAAGTGACACTGCTGAACGGGTTCTAGTCAGAAATTAAGCCCAGCTGCCCCCAGCCCCTGTGATGACAGAATCACAGAATGGCTTGGCTTGGAAGGCTCCTCAGAAATTGCCTCGTCCCAGCCCTGCTGCCGAGGACAGGGACACCTTGCACTGGGCCAGGATGCTGCAAGCGCCTCCCAGGCTGGGCTGGAGCACAGCCAGGGACGGGGCAGCCACAGCTGCTGTGGGCAGCGTGGGCCAGGGCTCAGCAGCCCCAGAGGGCAGAATGTCCTGCCCGCCTCCAGCCCAAGGCCTCCCTGTGGCACTGGGGAGCCGCCGGCCCTGGCGCTGTCCCTGCAGGCCCTTGCACACAGCCCCTGTGCAGGGCTGTGCTGGGCCCGTGCAGGGGCTGCCAGGCTGCGGGAAGGTGTCCCTGGAGAAGGCTGGCACAGCCCTGGGCCAGCAGTGCCACCGTGAGGGCAGCACGCGGGGCCCGGCACGGCCGTCGGGGCGCGAGGCCACAGGGCACAGGGCGCCCGGGCCCTGGCAGCTGGAGCAGGAGCTCTGCAGCGCGGGCGGCACAGAGCCGTGGGCTCCCGCAGCTCTGAGCCCTCACGGCTGAGGCAGCTGCCCAGGCACGGCCGGCTGGGGACACGCGGCCACCCCGGGGCCACCCGCACGGGGACCCTGCTCTGGGGCCAGGCCAGGCCGCAGCAGGGAGCAGCCATGGGGCTGTGCCCGGGGAGGGAACGGCTCTGCCCAGGGACAGGGCTCTGCCAGCAGGGCAGCACGGACAGCAGGGCGCAGGACAGCAGTCACTGCCCGGCTGCCCTGGGACAGTCCTGGCAGACACACGGAACACGGGGCTGGCAGGAGGCATCATCCTCACTGTGCCCACCTGAACACAGGGACATAAGGCACAGTGGGAATGGGGACACAGTAGACACCTCTCCTCTGGGAATATCCCCCCTTCCCTGGGGCCCTGACAGAACACAGGGGATGGGGCTGTGCAAGGGGAACCCAAGGATTGATGAGGAGGACAATGCCAAGGTTACATCTGCCCACACTCTGCATCCAAACTGCTCCATGGAGGAGAAAACTAGAGGAGTCCTTGCCATGGCAGATTCCTTCTGAAGGAAAATGTTCTGTATTCCTGCACATGGGTGTCCTTTCTGGACTGCTACTCAAGTGCTGCTCCTGCTCTCCAGGCTGTGGAGTATCTGCACAACAGAAGCAATGAAGCAAAGAGCAAAGGCCAGGAGAGCTCGTAGTTGAGGCCAGGAGAGCTGAAGCAGAGGATATGAGAACTCATGCAGCGACTTGCAGGGGGAAGTAGGAAAGAGAGGCAGAAGGAATTTTGCTAAATAATGACTAACTAGCCAGAATAAATGGGGTGGTAAAGGCCAGAAATTAGGAAGAAGGCAGCAAACTTTAGGCAAATGATCAAGAAAAAGACCACAAAGAGGAAGAAAACCATCTTTCTCGCTCTTTCTATAACATGTGCTCTTCCAGAATCTAGACTGTGAAAATTCTTGTTGAACTCAACCAGCCCTACTGTGGTGAAATGGTTCTGGTTCGAACTTCAGCCAATTTACACCCAGCCCTTCTGCTCCCTGAAGAGCAGAGAAACAATTGGGCAAAGGGAGGTGGAAGTGAGACCATGCTGCCACTCTTCTGAAAACTAGAAGAAGCTCCTTCAGGAACAGTTCCTGAAGTCAGCACACTCTGTTTGTGACAGCGACACCAGCAACAAGCAAGTGTAACCTGAGCAAAGCACTTTATTTCTGTGACACCTGGAGGCGTTATCACTGAGCAATACTTTGATCTACCAGGTGGGAGCAAAATGAAGTGATGCCACTTGTTTTCAGGAGATTTCCTCACTCCAAGCTCTCCTGGCTCACCCCAGCCCACCTGTGACATCCAGCTCTGTCTCAGATTCCCATCCCAGCCAAGCAGCTGTGCAGCTAAAATCTACCTTGAAAAACAACTGAAATAAACTCAAGCTGAAGAAGAAACTTTCTTTTGTGGCAGACAGAGAGGTTTGGCCAGACAGCAGAGCCCTCTTCAGTCCAGTGAGGGGTAGTGAAGAGCTGGTTGAACCAATGTGACCTTGCAAACACTGGCAAGCTCCCAGTTGGGCCAAACTGGAGTTTATCTGGTATAGAATTGGGTGCAGCAGGCACCAGGATATTCCAGACAAATGCACCCATTCATTGACAGTGTTTCACTGTTGGAGAAGATCAAGGATTCAATCAAAAGTCCAGAAGAGTGGGAAATGCAAGAAATAACATCACATATGTACGATAGAAAAGCATCTGGAACAAGGATTTGCATTGAGAAATTTGGGGTGGAGAGTAAAAAGAGGGAGTGAAAAGGGGAGGAAACTCAACACTCTAAAAGCTAATTAAAAAAAAAAAAAAAAATTAAAGTGTATTGTCAAAATCATGTACATAGGTAGTTCTCTTGCAAAAGGTGCCCGCAGTTTTAGAAATATTACATCTCAAGACGTTTGCATTGCACATAGATGGCAGCCAGAAAGCATGTTGATGTTTTTGGCAGTGTTTTGTATGTCATGGTATTTTTTTTCTTTAAAGCTTCCATCAGCAGGAGGCAAGCTTTGCCAAGGAAAAGAATCAAATCTGGATGTAGAGTCTCACATTAGACAGAGGCTCCCTGCCAG